>NC_056744.1:86464702-86467202 GCF_019279795.1 Protopterus annectens | reverse complement strand
TTCTAGGGAACTACCACATTTATAATACAGCCCTAATAGGTAACCCAGATGTTTGAGATTTGAGAACTTATGAGGACAGTGACCTAACTTTCTATGAACGTGTCCACTGTTGTAAAAAAAGTCCTTCTACATTGTACAGCTTATAAACAAAGGGATTGTGTCTAGATCTAGAGATGTCATTGTATCCCTTTACTCTGTCTTTGTTAGGCTAGTTACTGAATATAATGCCCCCTTTGGCATGTATCTGTACAGACACATGCAACAAATGAAACAACCTCAGAGATACCTTATTAAAAGGATACAATATGTTTTACATGGGCTGACTCAGTGCCCTGTCACTATACCAGGTCTCCTACAGACTGCTAAAACATGACCTGTGTCTGGCATACAAGGCATCCTTTGAAGTAATACTGATTGACCTACTGTACATCAGCAATTCAAATGGCATCAGAAATACTAGGTCTAGGGATCTAAACCTGTTCTGCAACATCAACAGAATGGTTTGGGAGGGACAGGTATGCATCACAGAGGATACAACTGCTCTGGAACAGACTTCCATTCCATGTAAAACAAAGCTCATCACTGCCCATATTCATGCACAACTTGGAATGGATGGGTAATACAAAAAGTAGATACAAAACCCCGGGCACTCACAGCTGCAGGCAATAAAATGATTCCAGAAATAGTCCAGTGTAAATCCAGTGTAAAATCCAATGGAGGAAAAACCAACAGCACAATAATATCAAATATGTATTGAATAGTAAGCACTTTCTCGGTTCACCTGACCACTTCTTCAGACTATAAAAGTGCAATGTAACAACTTGTTTAAATACTACGACTAGCCAATCACAAACACTTAGCAGCTTAATCATTAAAAAATTAAAAGGGTGTACACACACATATATAGTAAAACATTTTAAAATACAAGAATAAATTCATTACATATAAGTGCACGTGCTTTTAAAAATGGTTTCAGGGAAACTTTGCTATTTAAACCAGGCAGTTTGTCTGCTTTAAAAAACATTATCTATTTCTGCTCATTAGACTCTGTAATGTTTTTAAGTCCCCTCCCCTCATGTTGTCATGTATAATTTCTAAAACAAAGAATTTAAAGCTATGTTCATTACCTTTCTGCATAAGATGTTGTGCTAAGGCATTTTCTGACTTCTTAGTCTTAATATCTCTTAAATGCTCTAACATTCTTTTAAAGTACAACTCGTTTTACCTACATAAAACATATGACATGCAATACAAAACCTAAAATAAATTATATTTCTTGTTGTGAAATCTGCATAAAAATTAAATTCAATCTTAACATCCAATTGATATATGTAAATTGACTGCCACTAAAGATATATCTACATGCTAGGCAATTTCTACAGGAATATGTTCCCAGTATATCTGAATGTGTAAGTTTCTTTTCAACATTGCCCTTATAACATAGATGTCTTTTCAAAGATTTGTTGTTCAGAATTGTTATCTTTCACCTCGTCTAACATGTTTAGAATATTCCAAATTATTTTTATAATGTTGCAAAAAGTGCCTATATCATTAGAGTATAGTAATGTTACTCTCAAATAATTTTTTAAAATACACTCTCAAATAATTGTTTAAAATACTAGACACCGACAACCGTATTTTAAACAACATGTTATGCAGAAAGGGAATGAACAGTTTTAAATTCTTTGTTTTAGATATTATACATGACAACATGAGGGGAGGGGACTTAAAAACATTACAGAGTCTAATGAGCAGAAATGGATAATGTTTTTAAAGCAGACAAATTGCCTGGTTTAAATAGCAAAGTTTCCCTGAAACCATTTTTAAAAGCACGTGCACTTAAACATTGATATGTAATGAATTTATTCTTGTATTTTAAAATGTTTTACTATATATGTGTGTGTACATCCTTTTAATTTTTTAATGATTAAGCTGCTAAGTGTTTGTGATTGGCTAGTCGTAGTATTTAAACAAGTTGTTACATTGCACTTTTATAGTCTGATGAAGCGGTCAGGTGAACCACGAAAGCGCTTACTATTCAATAAATATTTGATATTATTGTGCTGTTGGATTTTCCTTCATTGGATTTTACATTGTATTTACACTGGACTCTTTCTGGAATCATTTTATTGCCTGCAGCTGTGAGTGTCCGGGTTTTTTTATCTGAAACATTTATTATATTATTCTCCGGTCACCCTATTCTGGTATCTGGAGTTTTGATTATATTAATACGAAATGTACCCTAGTATTGCCCCCTGTTCTACTGATGGACAAAGGCAAATGCTTTATCCCATATATGGGTCCCCTCAAACAATCTGTGGTATGATCCCAGTTATTCTCATTAGTGGCGATATATAATTATTAATCATGGGATGGGTAAGGCTAATCTAACACCCATTAGGATAGGTTAATTCTTGCACCAAAAGGGAAACTGACTAGGCTTAAAATGGCCCACAAGGGCAGTTAGCCTAGTACTTACCTATGATCCTTTAGAAGGCAG
>NC_056744.1:86289702-86454702 GCF_019279795.1 Protopterus annectens | reverse complement strand
GCCTTTTTATATAAGACTGCAGATTAAATACATTCCATCTTCTGTTTACTTACACCCACCTGTTACCTCAAGCAATGTACTGAATAACTTACAGCTTCTGCCTGGTTATACTTCTTAGAAGAGGGACTTAGCCTGACCTTACTTCCTGTATTACATAATGTATTTAATAGGTCCCAGCCTTTTGTAAAACTGAATTTTGCAAAAGATTGTGATGCTACCTCTATATGTTGGGATCACAAATGGTGCAGTACAATTAAAAACATGCAATAAAGCAGTCACCTGGATAAACATTAAAAACACACAATAGAGCAGTCACCTGGATAAACATTAAAAACACACAATAGAGCAGTCACCTGGGTAAACACCTCACCTTGAAATGGAAAGAAAACAGTGATGGTGGGATTGTAAATCTTCCGAGGAGTCAGACAATAGCGGTATTTCACAGGTATCTGTTCTGGAAGCTGTATCAGTGTTTTTCTAGCATAATTTAAAGCTGTTACTTCCTGAAAAGGGGTTAGATTTTTAATAAAGTATCTTTTCCCATTAAACAAACAAACATCTTTTCCCGTTGCTACTGCCATGCTTGTTATTAAAGTTTTAGAATTGTTACAGGTAAATAAAACTATGTTGATGCCAGTGAGTCAGTTCCACTTAAGGATTACTTAAAATTTATGATTGGCACGGAACACCCCAAATCTCAGCGTAAGTTTGTCAGGGTGCCATTTGTCAGGAAAATACAGTCAGCACTCGAAATACGGAGCGCTAAAAAGCTAAAAAAACACAGACGAGCAAATTTCAGAAATCACTCTTCTTCTTAAAACTTCTTTTTGCAGGGGGCAAGCCCTACACCCTGCACCCGCAAACGTATAAATACCAACTTCGAGATCACCATACCTCAGAGAAAAGGGAATATTCTGAGAAATTGCATCTCAGACTTAGTATATCTAAGTCCAGTCTTTCTGCCATTGAGTCTTCACATTTCGGGACTCGCTCGCTCTAGCAGGTACCGACACTTCAAATGGTTCCTGGAAATACTGGTTGGCATGTAGACAGTGAACAAATAGCTAGGACAAATGGGAGATAACACAAGAGATCTATCTACATTTATAAAGATATTTGCTCTGCCATAATATACCACAGTGGAAAGTAATCAAAATGCATTTTGTGAGTTTGAGATGAATACCAACAGATCCAGAGACCATCAGACCATGATTCCTCACTAAACAATACTGTTGGTCAGCAGAGCCATTTGCAGCTTAATGCACCTATTTAAGCAAGCAACAAATCAGACTAAAGACAGGCTACAAAGGTATTACTAATTGCTAATTGGTATTTTCTAGGCTTGCAGTCCAGATGATCATTAACTAGCATAGCCCAAATTCCCACTTGTCCTGAATCACTTTCTGGCTAAGTGCCTTGTTCAAGGTCACACTGCAGGCAAATGAGGGCTAAGGGAATCAAACCCTGTACCTGGGGATTACAGCTTACAGTCTTAACTCTCTAATAACCAAGGTGAGGGCTAAGGGAATCAAATCCTGTACCAGGGGATTACAGCTTACAGTCTTAACTCTCTAATAACCAAGGTGAGGGCTAAGGGAATCAAACCCTGTACCAGGGGATTACAGCTTACAGTCTTAACTCTCTAATAACCAAGGTGAAGGAATTCAGTTAGGAATATCACTGAAAATCAGTATTTTCATTTTTACAGGTTATTATCTGAATCAATATATTTATCTGATGTGTATGTTTGGCAAACAGAAGGACTGATGACTGAATTTACTATTAAAATTCTGCATTAATACCAGCAAGAAAATTATATGTTTGTAACAAGGTGCTCCCCAAGGTTTTACAACAAACTGCCTCTGCACATATAGTCACATATTAGTCTCAACAAGTTTATATGAGATCACACTTATAAGTGGGGGTTGAGGGCATTCTAGCTTCTCAGTGACGTTGAGCCTAAAGGTACTTGGTTACTATGATGAGACATTAAGTGCCACATGAACTTTCATTAACCTATCAGAAGCTTCCAAGTACAGAATGAGGCATTCCTTCTCACCTATCAAGTTAACTAGAGTCATCAATGTTCAATAACGTCGTAATAATGTATTGCTCTTAACTTATTAAGATGATTGCCTCCTGAACTTCCCAAAATCTATTTATGTTATCTTCATTTCTGAAAACATTCAAAAAGTCAATCCCAGACACAAAGAAAATATGCATACATAGGTCTACCTCAGAAGACTGGAAAACTAAAAGACTGAATCCCAAAATACTGAAAATTCAAAATACTGAAGGGTGGAATTTGCCCCTTCTCCACTGTTGTGCAGTCTTGGAGTTGGTATATATAATTAGCAGGGGCTGTGGGGGCAAAGCCTCCCACATGAGGGGGGCTTGCCCCTGCATTAAAAATGTTTTCAGTATTTTGAGTTTTCAGTATTTTGGGGATCAGTCTTTTGGTTTGTCAGTCTTCTGAAGTAGACCTGTATACATACGTAAATGCACTTATATATACACAATTACATTCATATATGTTTATATGTGGGTGTGCGGGTGTGTTTATGTGAGGGTGTTGGTGTGGGTGACTGAGGAAGACTATCTGTCTGTTTTGATTGTAATAATGTTTACACTTTTGACCTGATTTTGTTTTTCTCCAGATTTTCATATGTTGCAAGGTTAGACAGGTTAAGAAATATATACAGGAATTGCCTGCAGAAGTGTGGCTATATTCAACCTTCAAAGAGTCTGTAGTTAAAAAATTACACCCCCCGTTAACGTGATGAATGAAAATCTATTTGATTGCATGAGCACCCAAGATGGTATGTCCAACTAACACTATAATTTCAAGAGGTGGTGGAAGAGGTGCAGATAATGACGTACCTTTAGAAATCGTAAAAAATACTGAACAGTTACAAGTTATTTGGCACTTGAAAAAAAACATCCACATTTACACATTTAAGTTCTGAGGCATGCCACAGAATGTATGTATATCTTTGCATGATAATTCCATAATGATAGGTCTGTGTACTAGGCTAATGATTACTAGGGCCTTTTTAAGCCTAACCATAACTCTCAGCTCTTTGATAAGTTCTGGTACCCTTGATAAGTGTAAGTAGGGGCTTGGGAGATGAAACATTTACAAGCAGGAGCCTGGGAGATGAACCATTTACAAGCTACCTGTATCCAGTCAATACAGGTGCCGAACCAGGGATGAAATTTCTGTTCCCCATCCAATTGTCCAAGTTACACTTGAATTGGGTTAGGGAGGAACTCTGCTTCACATGGATGGGGTCCCTGTTCCAGAGAAGGGATGGTTTCTAGGATACATTCCTGTCTGTCCATCAGGTCCTATTTATATCACAGGCAAGGTTTATGTCTTTAGAGTGGGTAATTTTGGTGCTGTTTGTTTTGCAAATATGCAAGAGGTCCATCTGTGTGGGTTCCGACAATGCCTTGTAAGTCAAGCTTAGAGCTCCCTCTCAGCAGCCTGTAGGAGGCAGAATACGGGGCTCTGAGAAGGTCTACATAGAACATGTTGCTTCAGCAGCCTGTAGGAGGTAGAATACAGGGCTTTGAGAAGGTCTACATAGAACATGTTGCTTCAGCAGTCTGTAGAAGGTACAATACAGGGCTTTGAGAAGGTCTGCATAGAACATGTTGCTTCAGCAGCCTGTAGGAGGTAGAATACAGGGCTATGAGAAGGTCTACATAGAACATGTTGCTTCAGCAGCCTGTAGGAGGTAGAATACAGGGCTTTGAGAAGGTCTACATAGAACATGTTGCTTCAGCAGCCTGTAGGAGGTAGAATACAGGGCTTTGAGAAGGTCTACATAGAACATGTTGCTTCAGCAGCCTGTAGGAGTTAGAATACAGGGCTTTGAGAAGGTCTACTTAGAACATGTTGCTTCAGCAGCCTGTAGGAGGTAGAATACATGGCTTTGAGAAGGTCTACATAGAACATGTTGCTTACTCCTTGTACTCTTTCATGGAGGTGCCTCTGTGGACATTCCATTTGTTGGATGTGTCTGGTTAGGCACATTCCAAAGGGGGCATTGTACTCAGTGATAGGTCTGATGAATGCTGAATACAGTGGAACAATGATCTCCTTAAACCTAGATGCCATACATGTATTTATAAGCTGCACAACATGGAATGATTTCCTCATTACTGTAGATATGTGATGGTCAAAGGTTAGACTGCTGTCTATGTGTGTGTGTCCCCAAGTCCCTGACTACTGGGTCAAGTCTTATGGGAGTGTTTTCAATATGATAGTTACCAGGGGAGGATGACTTCCCAATGGATACTGTTATGCATTTCTTAGCATTTAGTTTTAGTCCATGGCTCTGAGACAAGTTATTCCTCTGTGTCAGCCCTTCCTGGAGAACATTAGTGTCAGAGGGGGATTCTATGACTGCTCCTAATTTGGAATTGTCTGGAAATTTGGACAGCTAGAGGTCTTTGACACTGGCCTTGACTTCAGAGAAGTAAATGTCAAAAAGGAACAGTCTCAGGACTAATTCCAAATGGACTCTGCTAGTGACTAGCCTCTTTGTAGACATGGACTCCTCAATTCTAATTTCCTGGGTCCTGTATGTGAGCCAGCTGGCTATCCACAGGTGACACAGGTTCATAGGTTCATAGAAGATTACTAAGCTATTGGCCCTAGAGCCATTGTAAGCCTAGCCATGTTATATCCTTGTTCCCTTATTGACCAAGTTGTATGGTCTATATTTGCAGCACTGACTGCTCTTGTCCAAGAGGGACATAGGTGACACGCTTCGGGTAAATTTACAGTCTCCCACCCAGTTGTCTAAGTTACACATAAATAAGATCATTGAGAAGCTCTGTTTTACATGAATTGGGAGTTTGTTCCAGAGGAGTGGCATAAGGGTTTATTCCTAAACTCTTGAGTTTATCAGTAATGCTTGAGTGGGGTATTGTGTCAAATGCTTTGTCCAGATGAAAGTATTCAGTGTGAACCATTTTGCACTCATCATTGCTTTAGTGACCTTCTCAAAGAAGTCCACCAGGTTCAGTAGGCATAAGCTGCCCTTAACAAAACCAAACTGGTTGGGTCCATTGTTTGGAGGTTTTCTATGTCATAATGGATCATTATCATCATAACCATCATCATCACTAATGCCCCCCTTTTTTCCCATTTTCTATTGTTGTATTAACTGTTGCCATCTCTCTTGATTCAGTGCCACATTCCTGCCTTCTTCGATACTCATGCCTGTCTGTCACAGACCTTCTCTCATGCCATCCATCCACCTCTTTCCAAGGTGCCCTCATTTCCTCTTGCCTTCTTCCAGTCTGTCCCAAATCTTCATCACCAAATTGTCTTCTGCTTTTCTGCACATGTGCCTGATTAACTGTAATCTCTTCTCTTTGATCTTTTCTGCAAATGGCACTACTTTGGCTTCTGCTGTTATGTTCTTATTTCTACACCTGTACTGCAGTGTGCATCCTACCACCCATTTCATAGGTTCATAGGTTGATACTAGGCTATTGGGCCAGAGGCCCTTAAAAGTCTAGCCAACAATTTTGCCCATGTTCCCTCAAAGTCAGCACCTGTTTCCCCTGTCCAGCAGGGACACTGGTGGGATCCCAGGGGTATATTTTCTATTTCCCATCCAGTCATCCATGTTCCTCTTAAAGAGGGCTAAAGAGGTACTCTGCTTGACATGGAGAGGAATTCTATTCCACAGATGGGGTAGTCTTTGGGACACAAATCTATCCTGCCAACAAGTTCTATTAATGTCACAGACCAGGTTAAGGCCTTGAGTGCAGGTTGCGTGAGTGGAGTTTGTCTTACAGATATGCAGCAACTCCATCAAGGCTGAGTCTGAAATGGCCTTGTATGTCAGACACAGGTCACCTCTAAATGAGGCTGAGTAGAGGGACAGGGCCTTTAGTTTTACCAAAATAATAAAAAAAGAAAATGTTTTTTATTAATCTTTACATAGAAATGATTAATAATGGTTCCTAACCCTGGTTCAACGTCCGTGTACCATGCAGGTGTCCCTGTTTGTTAATATATTTCCTGTTTGTTTCTTTGTTTATTAGTTCTTCCATTCATTTGTCAAACAGGTAAAATCTCTTCTACGCAAGTGTTCCTCTTCAGTTGCACTTACTTCATTAAGTGACTTGCATACAGACACATAGTTTGTAAGTGAAGGCTGACAGGAACAGACAAGGGTGTAAAATGATGTACAAATGCAACCAAAAGCCTGTTATTGTGCTATGCATATACAAAAACAACATGTACAACATGAGGGTCTGGTGTATTACAACAACTTCATTTCCATCACCTCTAGCTTCCTCATCTGCTCTGTCTTTACTGCCCAGGTGTCTGTGCCATACAGTAGTACTGGTCACAACACTGTCTTTTACATCTTACTTTCAGCTTTTTTGACATTTTTCTGTCATTCAGTACACCTGGCACTCTGTGCCAGTTGGTGGCAGTCCCTCTGATTCTAGCCTTGACCTCTTCATTCAGACTTACCTTCTTCTTGGCCACCCCTCCCAGACACGTGAAGCTATTAATCTGTTCCATTATCTTCCCTTCTATCTTTATTCTCAGCTTCTTCTGATTTCTGCAGTTTGCTGCCATTGCCACTGTCTTGTCTGTAGTCTTTTTCATGCCATGTGCTGTCAGGTTTCCTTTCCCATTTTCTTTGCTGAAGTTCTTGCTCAGAGTCTGCCTGCAATGCCACATCATCTGCATACAGCAACTCTGTTAATCTGCCCTGTCTGACCTCCTTGCTAATGTAATCCATCACCTGTATGAAAAGCAGTGGGCTCAGAGCTGTACCATGATGCACACCCCTCCCACTGAGAACCCCTCCGTGAGACCAAGCATCGATTGTACTTGAGTCATTGAGTCCTTGTATATAGCCTGCACTGTTGTGTCTTTCGGCTTTTCCCAGTTAGGGGTTGCCACAGCAGAACTCCGGTTCGCTAATAATTGGCAGTAGATTTTTACGTGCCGAGTTGCCAGCTCTGACGCACAACCTTCAATGAAGGTACGCCCATTCACGCATGTCTCCACACAGAAGATGCTGTAGCTGAGAATCGAACAGGACAACGTCTTACTGTGAGGTGACAAAGCTACCTCAGCACCACCACCACAGTGTATATAGCCTGCACTAATTCTACCAATGTTTCTGGGACTTCAGATCACTGCAGGACTGCCCAAAGCAGCTTTCATAAGACCTTGTCATATGCTTTCTGCAAGTCTAGGAATGCAAACATTGGACTCTTTCCTCATGTTTAGCTTCTTCACAACTATCTGGCTCAGTGCAACCATGGAGTCAGTTGTGCCCATGCCTCTTCCTGACCTGAAGCTGAACTGCTCTTATCTTATCTTACATTCCACTACTCTGCATATCCATGTATCAGTCACCCTTTCCAGAACTTCTTGCAATGTGAGAGGAGTTTGATACCTCTGTACTGCCCACAGTTGGAATGTCCCCTTTGTTCTTGTGCACTGGCATGAGTATGCTTATTCTCCATTCATCTGGGATACGCCTCTCTGTCCACAATGCTATGAGTACCCTCAGGAGCCATTTCACCCCTATCTCACCCAGCATCTTTATCATACTTGCTGTGACGTCATCTGAGCCTGCTACTTTCCCTGACTTCATCTTCCTTAGTGTTGTTCTTACTTCTAAGGTGGGCTCCTCTTCTTCTCTCATTGTAGGCTGTTTCTGGGGCAGCACAGCTTCTGAGGGTTTTCTTCATTCAGAAGCTGCTGGAAGTACTGCTTCCATCTGCCTTTGATGTCCTGTGGACTAGTGAGCAGGTTGTTGCTGGCATCCATTATGAAGGGTGTCTGACTATCTTCTTTATCTTTCTGTATCTGCCTTGCAACCTGATTTAGTTTCTTTGTGCTACCTGTTGAGTCACTTTCCAGAAGCTGGAAGAATGCCTGTGATTCCCTGTTCTTTACTATTGCAACTCCTTTCTTAACGTCTTTGTTAACCAACCAGTATGGCTTCTTAGTCTGAGCCATCTTTTCTACCTTCCACTTTTTGCTGCACTCCTCCTTTCTTTTGATGACTTCCTGGACTTCGACATTATGTTACCAACTTTCCTTATGTACCTTATTTCCATACCTGGTTTAGCCATATAACTGTTCTGTAGTCCTCACACATGCTGTTTTGTGGCACTACCATTCTTATTCAACTCCACCTACTTCATCCTCTTCTTGGGGTGATAGAGGCTTGAATAATTCTGTGAACTGTTGTATTTTCTCTCCAGTCAACTTCCATGTCTTCAACCTGGTTTATGTTGATCTTAGATCCTTCTCTGACCACTGCTTGCAGCAGATTGTGGCAACCAGTGGTTTATGCTGTGGGCCAGTTGTTTTACTGGAGATGAATTTGCAATCACTGATTCTACTCCAATGCCCCTTCCTTAATAGGAGAAAGTCTACCTGAGTTGCATGTTGGCTACTGTTATATGTGATCTTGTGACTGTCTCTCTTTCTGAGCCATGTGTTGGCTAATATCAAGCCATTTGCCAGACAAACATCTAGAATGAACTCTCCTTCTTTATTCCTGTTGCACCACCCATGTGGAGTCTGCAAATCCTCATATCCTGTTCTCTATGTCCCAATATGTGCACTCAGGTCACCCATTATCAACACTAATTCCTGTTGTCCTGCTTTATCTAGTAGATCTTGCAACTGCTGTCTGAATGTACTCTTCCCTTCACTATCACAAATCTGCTGTGAGGTACAGGCTGAGATTATGAATACTGTCCTATCATTAGACTGGAGTCTGATTGCCATGAGTCTGTCACTAATTCTGATGATATCCCTCACTGCCTTCTGAAGCTTCTCTCACCACAATTCCCACACCATTTCCAGCCTGTTCTCCTCCTGAGTACTAAACTCTGGATCCCAAGCCAAGTGGCTTTGTTGCACTGCCCTTCCATCTTGTCTCTTGGATACTTAGGATATCCAGCCTCTTCTGTACCATCATGTCATCCACTTCCAAGCTGCATCCTGTCAGTGAACCTACAATGAGTGTAGCAATTCTTAGTTCATGTTTGGCAGGTTGATTAGTTTTATGTCCAGCTTTCACTAAACAGAGCTGTCACAGGTAACCCAGGTGGGGAAATTGGACATCAGACAGCCAGTAGCTTATTGACCCAGGCTGCTGGGCTTTATGGAGGCACACACTGGCCAGTAGGGGCACATACACCCCTCCCACTGTTAGCATGGTTGTCTGGCATAGGTCAGAGTTGGCCAGGTCCTCAACCCACTTATCACCAGCAATTACTCATGCATATTTGGCAACATTAGTCAACATGACTGAATCTCCTAAAGTGATATTTTACACCATCGAGTGGCTTGTCTTCCCATAGCATGCAGTCTGTGATCTGTGTTCACATACCTTGAAGATTCTGCGCGCCACAGTAGATGCCAAAAGCGGTTGGTCTTTGCAACCCTTCCCCCTATAGAACACCATGTATAGTCTCTGCTGCTGCCCACAGCTTCATTCATTGGTGAGTTTCAGATAGAGACACTTAGCATGTTTTTCAGAGGTGAGAGGAACCCCAAAAGAGGCACAGAGAGAACATAAAAACTCCAAACAGGCAATTGGCCAGAGGTCTGGATCGAACCTTGTACCTTGTGAGTGGGAGGCGAAGACCTTAAACATTATGCAAACTGGTCATTATTATTTCCAAGATAATTCTTTCCATGGCTTTGCATATGAGACTAGTGAAACTAATGGGTCTGTAGTTTCCAGGGTCTGTAGATGGAGCACCTTTTTGGAGAAGGATGACTGTTGCTCTTCTCCATTCATGAGATATGAACATTGTTTGGAGGCTACAGTTAAGCAGAAATTCCAGAGGGCTTGATAGGTCATGTTTCATGCTATTTAGAAGGCATCCTTGGATATAGTCTTGGCCCACTAATGCAGTGTTCTTGGCCTTAGAGACAGCAATGAAGGCCTTTTCCCTAGTGATAGTAGGGGGAAGTTATATTTGATAGTATTTCCTGTGGGTAGGTTGAGAGGGAGAGAGGGGTAAACTTAGACCTGAATTTGTTTGCCAGTAGGTTTGTTATATATTCTAGCTCCAGAATAGGTGGCTTCATTAACAATAACCACTGTACACACTTGTGTATCACCTTTGATTTGGGGGTTTGAGTCTCACAAGGGATAATTGGCTAGGCTTAAAATGGCTCGCAAGGGCAGTTAGCTTAGTACTAATCTATGAACCTGTCTATGAACTTTGTGGTTATCCTTAGCTTGGGGGCCAAATTTACCTCAAATTTGGCTTTTGTAGACTATTTGTTCTCTGAGTTGTTTGTTTAGTTTGTTGAGAATGCTTTTATCCTGCTGGATACTACACCTCCCAATTTTTGCCATGATTTTTTTTCCTTCTGTTATACAGTCTATTGATGTTATGATTCCACCACAATGGCTTGTTTTTTTAGTTAGTTATGTACTTGTTCCTGGTGGGTACAGCTGTCTCTATGCAGCTATTAACATGCTTGTACAGGGTTTCTGTGAACAGCTCCACATAGACAGCAGTTTTCTCAGGGTTTATGAAGGTTAAAATTTTACCAGGTTATCACTTGAAAATAGGAAATTAGCCTCAAAGTAGTTCCTGAGCATTCTAGGGATAGCTAGAGTTCTGGGTTTTATTTTTACTTCAAATGAGATAGTTTTGTGGTTTGACCTTATCATAAATACATTATACTAGGGGGTGTGCAGCACTCTCCCATATTTGTGAGGACTGGATCCAGTATGTTTGTGCCCCTGGTCACATATTGACAGTGTGACCCACTGAGTTTCTGCTTATAAAAGCCAGGAGTCTCTGTGCCTGTGCATTTGGTGTCATATATGATTCCCAGTTAATAGTGAGGTAACTAAAGTTGCCGATCAGTATGGAATTGGGTTGGGATGGTGAGTGTTTCCAATAATCTGGTTTTATGGGTCATAGAGGGCGACCTTTAGTTTACAAGGAAGTGGTACAGGATTTTCTTAAGGTGATTTGAAAGTGGAGAAGCTCAAGTGCATCATCTTGTTTGACCAGCCTTGAGGTAAATTTATTTTTGATGTAAATCAAGACACCTCC
The DNA here is from genome assembly GCF_019279795.1 of Protopterus annectens. Classification (NCBI taxonomy): domain Eukaryota; kingdom Metazoa; phylum Chordata; order Ceratodontiformes; family Protopteridae; genus Protopterus; species Protopterus annectens. Next base: position 86,443,608 of record NC_056744.1, on the reverse strand, counting down.
ACCTTTAATTCCTGTCTGTGTAGTAGCTGATCCAAGTGTGTGGAAAGCATTATAGCCTTTGCACTGCCAGTATGTTGTCCATGGCTTTAAACCATGTCTCGGTGACTGTACAAATGTCAGCATTCTCTAGGGTTAGGAGAGCTTGTAGTGAGTGGAGATGTTCATCGTGTTACCCTGCTGCAGTCATCACACTTGGGTTATCTTGTCGTCAGGTGGTTCCGCAGTCGGCCTGAATTCCAAAGTCTTGGTCCAGCGTCGGTTGCTGTCACTTCTTTCCTGATGTCAGTGCGCCAGGGGTATATATAATGCATCTGACGCAATTTTCTACAGTCTTTCTTGCCATGCGGTGCCCAAAGCAGAAGCAGTTTGCAAGTGCCGGTCGGCCGACTCCTGAGATTTTCAAAGTCGAATTTCAGATCCGAAGTCTTCAATAAAGCTAAGTACCCCACTGGGGAAACTTTTCTTGCCTCAGACCGATGTCAGAAAAAGTTAACAATTGTATTTCTTGTGGGAAGCAAATACCTCATAAGGATTTTCATTCTTACTGTATACCTTGCCTAGGCCCAGACCACGATGTCACTGGTTGTCGTTTTTGTGCTAGGTTCAATAAGCATACTATAAAAAGACGCTTTGATTTCGCACAACACTACTTCGGTAGAAAATTTAACTACACAATGCCATCGGAGCAACCGACTACTGGCGTGCACAAAAAAATGCAAGGATAAGGACAGGCAGCCTAGACCCAAGCCAGACTCCGAGGCCTCGGCTGGGCCGGTCTCCGGTTCACCGGTTTTCAGTGAGGCTCCTACGCAGCCCCTGGCTACCACAGATTTGGAACCCAAGACCGATTTGGAGCCTTTGGCGGAGAGTGCTAGGCCGACGCAGCCATTTTGTTTATCCCCTACCGACGACACTGCCGAAAGAGATGTCGGTGCTGCAGAAACACCTTTGGTTTCTGAAGGCGTCTTCAGACCAACGATGCTCACCATAAAAATGTATCCTAAGCTTAAGACTCCTATTAAACCAAAAAAGACTGCACTTCAGACCCCAGTTCAAGGCCCCATGCCTAAGAAACAGATGCTTAAAATGGCGGAAGATTTGATCTCTTTAATCAGGGGTTCCCAACCCCCCCGACAAAAGGCCTAGACAAGAGGAGGATTATGCCTCCTCTGATCAAGTGTCTATTTCCTCAGGCTCCTCTGAGGAACAGGATTACTCCTTTCCCCCTTATGAAGATTCTGATGCTGAGGATTCCATTCTCTCAGCTTCTCCCCCTGAAGACTACTCCTTTGTGGAAACTTTACACACTATGAGGGAACATTTTCACTGGGAAGGTCATGACTACTCTGACTCAAAGAAAAGGCTCAGAGAGTTTCTTTTACTCCCCCAGTACAGACCTCTTGCTATCCCCCCAGTTTTAGACATTGTGGATGATGTTTACTTAGAATCTAGTTTGAATCCAGATACTCTGCCTCCTGCTCCAGCCAAACCAGACAGATATTATAGAGTGCCTGACTCCCACAAATTCCTTTATAAAAGCCCTGTTGCTGATCCAGAGACTATCTCCCAGGGTCCCAAAGGAGCTAAGGCTTCTATGGCGAAAAATCCTGTACCCTCTGAAAGGGACTCCAGAGCACTAGACAGGTGGGGGAAAAAGGTTTACACCTCAGCCACTCTAGCTATGAGAGCACTAAATTGTCAATTTCACATGCTAAAATATCAGCAATTTCTAATGTCTCAGTTAAGACAAAAAATGAGCACACTCCCTCAGCAGTCTGAATTGAAGGAAATGCAGGGTCTGTTGCATGCAGCTGAACAGGTGGGTAAACATACTTTACAATGTGGATTTGATTCTTTGGAAGCTTCCTGTAGAGCAGCTGTTACTGGGTCTGTTATACGTAGGCATATTTGGTTAAAGGAGCAAACTCTGCCTGATCATGTTAAAGCAAAGCTTCTAGATGCTCCCTTACAGCAGGATGTCCTATTTGGAGTTAAAGCAGAAGAAGTCTTAAAGAAAATGGAGGATAAGGCAAAATCTATGCAGACAGTCAAAGATTTTCTACAGGCACAGCCCCCTCGCTTCAGCAGAAATTGGCCAACAAAAAATTGGTCCTTTCCAGCTACTGACAGACCACAGAGGGGTAAATACAGACGTCCAAGAGGCAGAGGGCAACCACAAGCCCAATACAAACCTCGACAATGGGGCACTGCAACACAGAAGGGAGGAGAAGACAGGCCCCAAACTACTAGAAGGCAAACTCAATGACTTACACTTCATATGGCCAAGCAACACTCTCTTGGCAGCTCCCTTGGGAGGAAAACTCACACTTTTTTCAGACAACTGGCACATTGTCACAAAGGACAAATGGGTCGTAGACATAATTTGACAAGGATACAGATTACATTTCCACACCTTGCCAATGAAAAGAGGAATGCCAAACCTGCCACAAAATCAATGGGCAGAGGCACAAAAACAAATTACAGCTCTCATGGACATGAGAGCCATTCAACTGGTACCTACACGGGAGCAAGGCCAAGGATTTTACTCAATACTCTTTCTAGTCCCCAGAAAGGACAATGCCTGGAGACCAATCCTGGACCTTTCAATTCTAAACACCTTCTTACAAGTACCCAAATTCAAGATGCTAACACTACAGCAGCTTCTTCCCATGTTGGGCAAGAAAGCATGGCTAGTAACGTTGGACCTCAAGGAGGCATACCTGCATGTCCCTATCAGACAAAGTTGCAGAAGATACCTCCATTTCATTGCAGGTTCAACCCATTATCAATTCTCTGCACTGCCCTTTGGCTTATCCACTGCACCCAGGGTCTTCACAAAATGCATGGCACCAGTAATTGCATACTGCAGACGAAGAGGAATTCAAATATACCCATACCTGGACGACTGCCTCATCCTAGCAGAAAGCAAGGACATCCTCTTACAACATCTGGCTTTTGTAAAACATCTTCTAAGTTGCCTGGGGTACACAGTAAACGAAAAGAAATCAAAACTAGTACCCTCACAAATTATGACATTCCTGGGTGCCAGCTTGAATACAATGGCCCAGAAGGCTGATCTGACGCCAGACAAACAACTACAACTGACTCTGTATTTCAAAACAATGGCAACAAAGACCCAACTCCCTGCAAGAAAAATTCTGCAGGCCTTGGGCTTCATGGCATCTTGCATACCACTGATACCATTTGCAAAGCTGCATATGAGGAAATTACAGTGGTACCTAAAAAGCGTATGGTCTCAACACAGCCACAGCTTGGACACAATGATATCTCTCATTCCCTGCCTACAACAAGAGTTTCTATGGTGGTCACAGGCATGTCACCTCAAAAAGGGTCAGCCTTTCACCTTGCCCCCAGCCAGGCAAACTATGACAACAGATGCATCGGACTACGCCTGGGGGCCACACATGGCAGGACAGTGTGTTCAAGGCATATGGACTGCAGATCAACAAAATCTGCACATCAATCAAAAAGAGATGCTAGCTGTACAGAATGCTCTGACAGCCTTCAAGAACCTATTACATCCAGGACAACTTATAATAAGGACAGACAACACCACAGTAATGTGGTACATAAACAAACAAGGGGGTACACACTCCTACCCTCTATGCAGGCAAGCAATGACTTTGTGGAACATAGCACTGGCTTACCAAGTTCAGTTACAAGCTCAATTCCTGCCAGGAAAAAAGAACACATTGGCAGATGACCTCAGCAGAAACATCATGGATGCCCAAGAGTGGAAACTGGATCCACAAGTATTTGCAATGATAACTCAAAAATGGGGCCTTCCAGACATAGACCTGTTTGCCAGCCCCCAAAACTATCAGCTAACAAAATTTTGTATAAGGACACTTCACCATCAAGCTTGGAAAGTGGACGCTCTCTCATTCAGTTGGAAAAACCTGACAGTGTATGCCTTCCCTCACAAAGGTGCTTCTGAAAGTCAGAAAGGAGAGACCACGACTGATACTCATAGCCCCAGACTGGCCACACCAGCACTGGTACCCACTATTAAGGAATATAGCCCAGGGCCAACCTTGGATTTTACCACAAATTGCCCACTTGCTCACACAGCAAAACAATCAGATTCTACACAGCCAGCTCAAAACCTTAAATTTGGCTGCATGGCAAATCACTTAAGCATCTAGCCAGCTCCTCTTCCTCAAGCAGTTATGGATGTTATTCTGGAAGCTAGGAGGCCCAGCACCAGGAAGGCCTACTCGGACAAATGGAAAAGGTTTTGTGCCTGGAACCAAGCTAAAGGCCAAAATACACTTCAGCCTCACATGCCTCAGATTCTACAGTATTTAACTGAGATGTTGCACAAAGGACTTTCTTTTTCTTCCATTAAAATCCACGCATCAGCTATTTCAGCCCACTACTACACGGATCCACCCTTATTTTCACATCTGCTTCTAAGGCAGTTCCTCAGAGGGGCAAAAAACATTAGGCCCCCCAGGAAAGCACCTACACCAACATGGGACCTCAATTTTGTTCTGGAAAAACTTACGCTACCTCCCTTTGAACCAGCTTTCTCTGCTGATCTAAAGTTTATATCATGGAAGACTGCCCTGCTGCTAGCAATAACTTCAGCCAGAAGAGTCTCAGAGCTGCAGGCACTAATGGCAGTGGAACCTTTCCTCATTTTCCATCAAGACAGAGTTTCTCTACAAACTAATCCTTCCTTCATGCCTAAGGTGGTATCTAGTGTGGCTTTAAATCAAGCCATCCACTTACCCACCTTCTTTCCAAATCCACAGAACAAAGGAGAAAGACTCCTGCATTCCTTGGACATTCACAGGCAACTTCGTTACTACTTGGATAAAACTAAGGTTTTCAGAAAATCTGACCAGCTCTTTGTATCCTATGCTACAGCTTCACAAGGGAAGGCTATATCAAAACAAACCATTTCCAAATGGATAGGACATTGCATTCGTTTTTGCTATACCTATCATGGAAAACCAGTTCCTGCTACCATAAGGCCCCACTCTACCAGGGCAACAGCTACATCTACAGACTTCCTCAGGGGGGTTCCAACCAAGGAGATTTTGGAAGCTGCAACTTGGAGTTCAGTACACACCTTCACCAAACACTACCACTTACCACTTTACTCTAAGACTAGAGCTGGCTTCGCCACTGCAGTTCTGCAGGGCCTTCTAGCCTCCTCTAACCCTCTTTGACTCCTCCACCCATCCTTAGCTTTGGGATTCTACCCAAGTGTGATGACTGCAGCAGGGTAACACGATGAACATAGTACAGTTTTGTACCTACCATAAATGTAGATGTTGAGTGTACACCCTGCTGCAGTCCAGGTTACCCTCCCTTCATTCCCTCTGATCTAACTGGCTAAATCTTTACAATACCTTCCTGATGTATTTGCTTATAGCTGGTGGGATTTTGTGTTTGTGCTAAATTTCTTAAATTGGTACTAATTACTGACCACCTTTTTGGGGGCACCTGACATCTGGGGCAAGAAAAACTGAAGAAAATGGCGTCGGATGCATTATATATACCCCTGGCACACTGACGTCAGGAAAGAAGCGACAGCAACCGACGCCGGACCAAGACTTTGGAATTCAGGCCGACTGCGGGGACGCCTGACAACAAGATAACCCAAGTGTGATGACTGCAGCAGGGTGTACACTCGAACATCTACATTTATGGTAGGTACAAAACTGTACTTTTCTTGTTTAGACTCCTAGCACTGAGCAGTAGCACCTTTAGGTTTTCTTGGTTTTGACTTGCTATGTCAGCAGTACTTTCAGACTGGCTTTGCCTAAAAGGCAGTATAAGAGAGGACATTGTTTTACGTAATATTTGAAAGCCTGCAAGGGAGAGGTGCAGACCATCCCTTCCAAAGCAGCATGGTCTGTTGACCATCTCCCTCCTTGCTGACAAATATTACATCTCCTTACAATGATACCAGAAACTAAGCCAGTTATTAAAGTCAGTCATCTTTTGTTCATCTTGTGGCATCATCCTTGGAGAAGGTAAAATGCTGCTAATTGCTAAGCTCATACCAGCCTGAGACACATTCTGAGAGCTCCATGATGTCTCTTTTCATACAGTTTAGGGAGGTACATCTCAGGTTATTTACACCCACATTGACTGATACTGAGTCATACTGGTGCTTGTAAAATGACCTGAGTGAGTGCATAATATGGCTGATCCTGACTCCTAATAAGAAATTGACTGTGACTTTCTCCTTACTCAGCCTGGTGAGAGGGACATCAGTGTGCCTCACAATGGAGTCTCCAATGACCAGAATGTTGGATTGTGTGGTGGCTGACCTTATGGGCTTAGAAGTAGAGGCTCCATGAGATGTGGCTGTATGTGTTGGTGTGGATATAGATTTGAAAGAGTGCATTTGGGGCTGCTAAGGGTATTTGTTACATGTACTTTGTCTAGGAGGTCTTTGGGATTTAGGAAGGTTACATTTAAGTGCCTCAGCATATGTGGGTCTGTGTGTCTGCTTTGAACTGTGTGGGATGGGTACAACATGTGTACTATCAATAATCTTGTTGATATTAGGAGTGCTTTTGTCTGAGAGCTTTTCCTGTAGTGGCATTATATAAATATATCGCTCACATACCTTATTAGTTTTTTGAGAATTATCTGGTTGTCAGTAAATATGAGGCAATTTCTGCATTGCCTCAGGATGCCCATATCCACCATGCTAGTAACAGAGATAGTGGAAAAGTTCATATCCATGGCAACAGGCCCTTTTTTATTGATTAGCTGGTTGCAGTGAGAATGTAAAGTAATGTCAGAAGTATCTAGTTTGCAAATCTAGTGGCAGTTCTTCTCACTACAAACTAGTTTCCGTGCGCAACTAGGTACTGGTGAAATTTCAAGGGTGCTTTAAGAGGACAAATGTCCACTCAAGGTGTCTGCATCTGTACAGGGCTCTGCCAAACACTAAAGGGGAAACTACTAAAGTAGCCCCTGATGACTTATGGGTAAAGTGTTAAGGAGATATTCTGAAGTTAGGTTAGACAGCAGCTAATCAAGCAGCACGTACTGAAAACAATAATTAGTTTTACCAAGAATAATGAAAAGAGTGTGGATTCAGTCGGTCGGCTATTACCTGGCTACTTCTAGTGCTGGTCTCACGACAGCTTCACACTGCTAGGATACAAGGCCCCTTTGCTACTTCTAGCACTGGTCTTATGACAGCTTCACACTGCTAGGATACAATGGCCCTTTGCTACTTCTAGTGCTGGTCTTATGACAGCTTCACACTGCTAGGATACAATGGCCCTTTGCTACTTCTAGTGCTGGTCTTATGACAGCTTCACACTGCTAGGATACAAGGCCCCTTTGCTACTTCTAGTGCTGGTCTTATGACAGCTTCACACTGCTAGGATACAAGGCCCCTTTGCTACTTCTAGTGCTGGTCTCACGACAGCTTCACACTGCTAGGATACAAGGCCCCTTTGCTACTTCTAGTGCTGGTCTTATGACAGCTTCACACTGCTAGGATACAAGGCCCCTTTGCTACTTCTAGTGCTGGTCTTATGACAGCTTCACACTGCTAGGATACAAGGCCCCTTTGCTACTTCTAGCACTGGTCTTATGACAGCTTCACACTGCTAGGATACAAGGCCCCTTTGCTTCTTCTCTCACCAGCAGCAAAACAGTAGTACTAATCTCACATTGAGACGTAGGCCACAGGCTCTGTAGTGATCAACAGTCTTGTCCCAGATGATGCAAGGGTCAGTATGCCTGTTGTAGCCTTTTCCTGGTAGATGCCTTGAATAGCAACCAGACCAATCAGGAAGGTCCCACAGAAACACTCACTGCCCAATCAAAGACAGTCAGGAATCAATGCCCTCTGCTCCTTCTCTAAAAAGGAGCAAAATATATGCAAAAATTACGAGTTGGCACCTATGAAGCAGTTTGTCAGGCTTTCAAGTGATCAGCATTCTCCAGGAAATAATGTCTCTATACTCCTTCTCTCACCAGGAGTAAACAGAAGCATTAATCGTAAGATGAATACTTAGAGACAGAATGTGGGCTCTCCAATAATTGGTGGTCTTGGACTAGATGCGTCAGATTTTAAAGGTAAGATGGAGAAATGGATTATATCCTTAGAGCTGCAGTGTGCACTAAGCAGTTAGATATTTAAAGAGGGGGCAACTTAACTCATTCCCTCCAATACAGCTCTTTTGAGTGTATACCTTTAACTCCCAGTGAGTGTGGCTTGATCCTTTAAAAAAATGAAGTTATCACTTTACAGTTCTAACAAATACTCATTGACAGAGGTCAGACATCAATGCAATTGTGTTTGCCATCATGTAAGCTTCAAGATAACATATTCTGATACCTTGTATGTATAATGGCTTTGGAATTATTAATACAAATATGAACAAGCAATATCTGATGCTTAGAGGTCCAGTAGGAGGTAACTGCATAAACACCTGGAGGTGTACTTGGCTGTAATGAGTTAAGCTTTAGCAATATAAGTGGACAGCCACTAATTTTAAAAGAGCAAGATAGACTGGAAGGGGGTGGACACTTTGTATTCTGGTTCTATGGAATACAGTGGGATGACCAATAAGTTTAAATAACTGAAGTGAAGTGATTTCACAAATTGATAATGTTGTCCTTCCTCACAACAAATGAATGAAGGAAATCATACTATTAATGGAAACGTCTGGTAGTGTCTGCACATTTAATATGTATCATGTTGCCAGACCATACAAGCCACATACTTTTATGATTTGTTATCAGAAATAGCATTTAATGCCCTCCATCTCTGCCATAACATTTGCATTATTTATCTTTAAATAGTACAGTATTGACTAACAGGTTTTAATTTCTGCCAACCTGCTGGCTACTTAGGATTCACATATACTTCCTCTCCGAGAGCATATTAAGAGAGAGAGAGGTACAACATTTATACTGCAAATACTTTAAATACTATGCAAAGTACAGTTCTGAGCATTCTGCTCAGAAAAAGAGAAATTCACATAGATTTCAGCTAAAACGAATTAGAACTATATATATATATATATATATATATATATATATATATATATATATATATATATATTTCTTGTTTGGTTGGCTGTTGCTTTGGTTAGCAACCAGAAATGCAGGGATGTTTGTGTGAATGTTGAATTTATCAAATGGACATTTCATCAGATGTTTATTTTGCAAAAAAAGGTAAGTTGGATGTATACTAGGGATGTGTGCATGTGTGTGTGCGTGTGTGTGTGTGTGTGTGTGTGTGTGTGTGTGTGTGTGTGTGTGTGTGTGTGTGTGTGTGTGCGTGCATGCTTGCAAATATTTGTGGGTTAGGGTTAGAGCAAGGTTTAGGTAAGGAGTCAGATTACGTGTGCAGTTTTCAGTGTTTAGTGTTAAGGGATGGGTTAGGTTAGAGGATAGTGTGTGTGTGTGTGTGTGTGTGTGTGTGTGTGTGTGTGTGTGTGTGTGTGTGTGTGTGTGTGTGTGTGTGTGTGTCTGAGCTGTCCTGTGTAGTGGTAGTATTATGGGAAAGTTTTTTCTAAAAGTTAAGATGCACATTAGGATTAGGCTTAGCCCATGTGCTCCACCTTCATAGTGCATGTGTTGTTTGCAGTATATAATGAATGCTCAGCATGTCGTGGTGTGTTCTTTGTATGCCACCCAAGTGACATGCCAATCATTCATTATATAATTACATGCAAACACAGACACACACACACACACACACACACACACACACACACACACACACACACACACACACACATGTTTTTTGCACTGGCCTTCATACAGCTACTGCCCATTCATTCCCTATGAAATGGACAAGAATGTTTCATGGAGCAGCCTTGATCCTGGCATCCATGATGGATATTCTGTTTCTTGACCTAAACTCATCCCTGGTAACTGATGTCAAGGACTGCAATGGCCTCCCCTATGGGCATGTGCATTTCTACCCACACCCCATGAAGGCTATCATATGGAGTTGTCATCAACCTCTAGGTCCACATACTGTGCACCTGTCTGACCAGACCCCACAATGGGTGAGCCAGGATTGTCCTTTCACTCCCACCATCCATCCTTAGCTCTTGTAGTATCTAAGGCACTACTCAGTTTTGGATTATATTGTCTACAGTCAGGATTTAACGTGTCTGCACCATAGAGCTGAGTATGCATTCTTGTTTAATGTACATTTTAACAATAATTATATCACGAAAACTGCAAAATAAAGTTCTGAAAATAAAATGTTGAAGGATAATTGCAACCAAAAACTAGAACATTTGCTTTTATTACTTGTTTAATTTTCCAGCATTATTAATGTCACTACATCGCTGTGATAATCATTTTCTAATTTCGTATACTCAAAATGTCTTGAAGGAGGGTGCCAGTTTGCAGGATGTTGTTTTAAAGTCAAGGATTTTTACCCTCCACATCAAAATAATTTTATGGAGACACAGTATAAACTATTACAGCAGGGAACATTTACTATAATCGTATCTCTCTACAAAGATAGTACTGTGAGTTCCTGTTTTTATAAAAAAGAAGTTTTTTGCTGTCAGGATTAGTCTGACTTTCCAATGATTTTTTTGTTAGCCTCTTTTGATACATTTTAATTGTTTAATTAGAAGCAGTTAGCAATAATATGTAGACTGTATAAACCTTTGGTGTTTTTTATTTAGTTAATATTTCTAGAAAGCTAAGTCAGCCTTGTCAGAGAAGATTTTATAATAATAAATGTCTTTATAAAATGTTTGAATCATACTTTGTGATTAAATCACCCATCCACAACCCCCTTTCCCATTTTCGCACATGGGGTTGGGGTGTCTCTTCAATGGTGACAATCATCTTCAGCCAAGTTTCACACTGCTGCATGGCTAGCCATGACATGGCCATTCTTCCATACTACACGTTCATAACTGTGGCCAGTTTGGAGTATCCAGTCCACCTACTGCATGTCTTTGGAATGCGGGAAGAAACCAGAGCACCAGAGGAGACCCACGCAAACATAGGGAGGACATGCAGACTCCTCACAGAAATGCTGTCCCTCTGTCTTATTATAGTCTGTGAGAGGATCCAGAGCCAAACATTGAACCAGAGAAGCTGTTGCTGTGAGGTGTCAGCGCTAACCACCCTTGTGGTGAAATAAACCTTTATTAGGTTTGCCTTCCTGTTGTGGGTTCACACTGCTTCTATTTCTGTCCCAGAGGTTTTCAGACACTCCAAAGTTCACTCCTCCAGCAATGTTTCCACAGTTTTCCTGTAAATGATGTCATACTAGCAGGGTCTCAGTTCCCAGCCTTTTTTACTCCCACTGTAGTGGATGGGAATGCAATGTGCTCTCTTCTAGTCTGGGGTAAAGCTTACCTATTGCTGTCATGTATTAAACTGGTCCCTGGTAATATTACCAGCTCTCCACTAAGTACTCTTATCATTCTAGGGCTTCTCTGGTGAGTCCCAGCAAAGACTCTTTGCTTTGTGTGCTTTAAAATTTCCAGTTCTCCCAGAAACTTTTTTTTTTGTAAAGAAAAACAAAAATAATTTCAACCCCGTCATCCCAGGTTTATGTAGTAACTGCCTGGATATAATAAATCTCCTTTCTCGTCCTTGAATCCTGAGTAGACTAGTCTTTACCACCTCTGTTGTCACACAGTCTTTAATTACCCAACCCATTTAATTACCCAACCCATTTTATTTATCATCACTGCCTCTTACTTTTAATTAACTTTTTTTCTTGCTACCTTATGTATCTTTAAAATATTTTACCTTCCTTCTCAGCTGAGCTAGCTTCTTTTTTTTGGATCATTACTTTTTCGACAGCCTTTTCTACTTCCTCTTTACTTTAATTATCTTTATTTTACATCTTCCTCTTTTAGTGTTTCCTAAATGTTAACTGTTTTCCCTGAGTGATGATATTTTCTTATTTTAGAACCACAGTGGTTTCCTTTTCTTCTGATTTGCATACGTGTTTACTGTTTTCACACAGAAGTTTGTTATTTCTAAGGAGGCAGTTCTAATAAATCCCAAATGTTCTCCTGCACCACTGTTTAGTAGGTCTTTTTTGAAGAACTTTTCTATTTTGTAAAAGCTTTTTTTAGAAACCCAGAACATTAATTTCTGATAGCCGAAACTTTTTAGTTAAGCTAATAATAAAGCATACAGTTTTGTGGCCAGTTTTCCCAAGACTGCCTTCTTCCATATCTGAAGCTGTCTGTCTCTTTTCTCATCTGAGAACACCAGATCCCAAACTGTCCCCTCCTGAGTAAGTAACACTAATAATTGTCTGAAATGTCTTAGTAGGGCATCAGGAAGGATGCTACTTTTAGATATGGCTGTACTCATGATGCTGTTGGTAACATACATATTACAACATTCCATCACAAGTCAAGGGCATTTATTTATTTATTTATATTTGTTTACAGGGGTGGTCCAGCTGGCCCAGAAGTGTCCATTTTCAGTGAAGTCCCGGGGATAAAAGCTCCACATATAAAGACATTTCACATACAGTACAACATTTACATTGATAGACATTTAGTACATATTATTGGCAGCTTATACAAGTGGTGAAAAAAAACAGTACAATTTTTAATAGGCATTTCTGTGAATGTATTCAAAAGAAACAAAGTGAACAGGACCTGCTGAAATGCTCATCCCCAAGATGTCTGTGGCATCCCTGCACCACTGCAATTAATATTATAAAACTCCAGCCTGTCTCAGTGGCACAGAGAGATAGAGGCCTGGCTGCAACCCAGACATACCTCTTAACATCTTTGTGCAAGACGTCTGGAGAAAGCCTAAAATAATGGAGGGACAAAGGCCAAAAATAGGGACAAATGTTAAATATTTCTTTATAAACTTAGTTGCTAGAATAACAGGATTTGTGTTGACATGCATTTGCTGAAGGATATGAAGTCAGAAATCCAAATGTATGTCATTATTTAGTGACTTCAATCCTCAATGATTTGCCTAAAAACAAGTTTTATGAGGAACAGGCAAAAATATGAGTTAACATGCACTCTGAGGCACACACAACCGCACAATCCCCTTGGTGGAACACAGGGAAACCACCACTCAAGGCTTAGAAAGGGGGCAAGCTTGCTTGTAGTGTATACTCCTTGCAGTAGTAAGGGGACATTCTCTGCAGACAACCCTTTGTACCCCCTCCTCAGTACATAGACATTTGTGCATGATGACAGGACTAAGGAGGAAATGTAAAAACTTTCAAATCACTCAGACAACTGCATGGATGATGACACTCTCAGTTGCCTGATGACTGGCAAGTAGTAGAAACAAAACATTGTAAAAAAGACATTTCTAAAGTCCAGCATCACTGCACCTTTGTGGTAAAGTGATGTCCCCACTTTGGTGACTCTCATCAAGGACCTGTTTTGTTTCTGAACTGGCAGAAACCGTAAATCACATATATGGCATTCAGACAATTTGCCTGCTCCCCCGATGTATAATTACGTTCCCACCCACGCTAAGGATACATCTGTCATTTTAGGATGTTTCATCTCATGAGGAGGGGGGTTTTGTATAAGCCCCTTTCCAGGCTATTTTGCTATTTCTGGTCTCTAGTGTGATCCATACCGCCTCCTCCATGCCTTATTTACGTGTTTGTTCTGTTTTGTTGATCCTTCCACTTACAGAAGTTCCATTTCTTCCTGTTTTATCATCTCTACTATGAACTACCATAGGGCTTGCATCACATAAGTAGTCAGTAAAGAAGAGTACACAGTAAATTAGTACAATTGCATTATGGGGAAAACTGGCAGTAGACAGGATCAGTGGGGGAGCTGTGCTAGCAAAGTACAAATGATTGGAGTGGATGACATGAAAGGAAAAACAAGCAAGCATGCTTCAATGTGCTGGAGGCTACTCAGGCTCAGGTGTGCAATGAATCACCTCACCTTTGCCACATGCACACACCCCAGGAAGGGTTCCAGCACAGTAAAGTACAAACCCAGTTCATTATATAAACAAGGAGGAAAAGGGAAATTGAAAGTTGGAAAACGGGGAATAATGTGCAAGGGAAAATACACAAGGATAATCATAAGGAATGGATGGTGGAAGGAACGAAGGCTAATGTTTGTGGGAAATGCTCCTGTTTTTCATGTAAGAAGAGGGTGGGTAAGTGAGAAGGGAGTGAGGAATGGTCGTGGGGAGTTATAAAGGGCAAGGGAAGGTTTTATGGGGACATACAAAATGATGTGACATGCAAACACAGAAAGCTGGTATTGACAAGAAAGATTGAGACAAATGTGGATGGACAAAGACAGAGAATGGACACTTACTGATGGAGAGGTCTGGAAAACGAACAACGAATGAGGAGAAGCACGTTAGGTGGTGGAACACATGACAAGGTGGTGGAACACATGTATGACAGTTACAGCAGAGGACACAGTGAATGTTACTCCAATCCAGAGGCCAACTCACCAGACATCAATCACTCCTGTGGCTGACGTGCAGGCTGTGGCAGACATCATGTGCAGGCTGTGCCTTTGCTGGCACAGTGTTCAGGGCCTACCAGTTGTGTAACTCAGCCAGCCATACTAGAAGGTCCTCCGTGGTTGTGAGGCAGGTGTTCACATGCTGGAATACCTCAGACATCACCTGCCTATGCAGCTGATGAGACCCTGCAGACCACTATCAGAAGAGAAACCTTTGATTCTGTCTTGATTAGTGGTCACAGAGTCTACCACTGAAATATCTAGGTCATCTTCAGTGAAGTGACCAGTGTCTCCCTACTGAGACGTGTGTCTGGTGATCACTGGTTACTGAGTATGAGTGGTGTAAGATGATGTAGCCCAAGGTGTCCACCACCACTCCACAGCCAGAACTGGACCTGCAGAAGGAAGAGAAAACAAGACAGAGCACATTAGTGCACACGTATGCTGCACATAACATTACAACTGTAGAGTATAGTAGTGTATATTTTATATGCAACCCACTGCTGAGAGAGGTGGTTCTGACATCCTGTGGCACCCTCCCACATTCTCTTTCTGCTCCTCAGCCACTGTCAAACAAAGTAGGAACAATTTAGTATAGTGACAAACTTGTGAAAAAAAGAATGGAAAATATGCTCATACTAAAACTCTGTATTTCTGTCCATAAATTGTGCTTTCCTTTGGCTAAGCACTTTAGCACTACTCAACCATTGGTCATTACACAAATGCTTGCACTACTCAGAATAGGTGATTCAAATGGCATCATTCACCATGCTGGCAAGCTCATGCCAGGGCCATCATATTGGCCTAGCAGGTGTTCCCAAAGACTTGTGAAAATCATGCCTTCCTGTGCTCACCATCCAGGAGCCCTACTAAAGCAACCACTTTCTGTTAGACAGGTCCACTCAAGGAGTAAAACAGTAGCCCCATATGCGCAGTTGCATATTAAGCCATTATGTGATGTGCATCACAGTGCAACAATGGGTTGCTTCAAAAAGGCTATAAAATGCAGACTCATGGTGCTATGAGCTTCATAAACCCCATGCACAGCCATGCTGTGCATAGCGTCAGGATGGGCAGAAATGAACAGGATAGCACCACATAGTGGTGACAACGTATTAATGTAGTACTTCAGAGACAACTACAGTAAGTTCCCTCAGCAACATAATTGTTACACTATGAGCCCCAAATTCGTGTGATATAAAGCAGAATCAATATATTGCAGGAGACTGCACTAACATGAGCAATTGTGTAGTCAAGAGTTTGCTGCAATAGGACCTTGGACTTTGAAACAGACATACTGAAAGGAGACAAAACACCTGGCTATGTAACACTACACTATACTGAACATCCGTGGTGGATGGCAGCAATGGGGACATAGAGGAACTGGTGTGTGTGTGTGTGTGTGTGTGTGTGTGTGTGTGTGTGTGTGTGTGTGTGTGTATTTGGGAGAATACAACAATGACATGACATTGTCAGGTCCAGCTGTGTGCAAGCACACCAGTGGGAATGTGTACATAAGGCAGCTCCTGCCACACAGGACACAATGGACCCCCTACATTGAATGAGACTTGGATATGCATATGGGGAGACAGGGTGGGCAGTGTGTTTCAGAGTTTGTCTACACTGATGCAGGAAGGGATGTCATGATAACATGTCTGTAGCTGCTGTTTTTATCGCAAAGGGGGAGAAGAGTCATAGTACAATAAGTGACAGGTAAGTGGGCACCATATTGAGCTGAAGGCAGCATGCAATCATATATGACATACACACACACACACATGGCCGTAGATACACACATACGCACCACACGAGCACACATGCAGACACACATACGCACACACACACACTCGCGCGCGCACACACACACACACACGCACACGTATGCACACGCGCACACTCACGCACACACACACACACACACACACACACACACACACACACACACACACACACACACACACACACACAAACACACACACATACACATGCATGCACATGCATGCATTGACTGATGTGTTACTCAAAGGTGTATTCATCTTGTCATGGGTCCATGATGAAAGCGATAACTGGAAACATTCACCACCAAAAAGACTGAGGTATTACTGCAGACCCTCCACACACATGGCACATATATCCTTTTTAAAGGTAAGCTCAATAAGCCTTTTCAAGGTCAGATGTGGTAGAGAATGGTCCGATGACTTGAATGTTCTGTTGAAGGGTAATAGGAGTCTACATAAGGTTTGTTGAAGTGTAACCAACATAATATTGTTCGCCAGGATCAAGGCATAAGACTTTGCCAAAGACATGTCCACCACAGGAGGTAGACCACAACCACAGAAGTGGTGAAGAAGGCATGGGTGTCTTTGTCAGAGTGTGCCCCCATTCCTGATGATGGCCTGAATCAATAAACTGAAGTGGTGATGACTGCATAAATCTGTATGAGATGCACTAGGTTAGGATCAGCCTTTGCAATGGCATTTTGTAGAGTACACTGTATGTGAAGCAGGATTTAGTAAGAAGTTTCTCCATAATTGTCTTCCAGGTACCCCCAGTCTGCAACTGCAATACCTTACACAGAAAGGTATGTAGGTGTCCTTTTGGCATTAGCACATTAAGTCCTCTAATATTATGCCTGCAAAGGGGAGGGATTATGTATTTCAGTACTGCCATAGGTATCTTGTTTTATGCTTTTCTCAGGTTCTACTGGTGGAGGGTCCAGCATAATAAATTAGTATATGTCTAATGTCAGCAGGTCATCTGTGATTGACAATGATCGTAATATTCACATGGCACAGTTTGATGACACAGTGACACAGAGTCCGTGCAGGGATAGTGCAAAACTCAAGCCTCATCAGTGTTTGGCATATATCTTGTAACTGCAAGTCCAACCCAGGCTACAAAGAACTCCCCAGGCCATAAGAAATCTGTGAGACACACTATCTTTGACAAACATGTACACTGCAAAAGGGAGAGGTTTGGTGGTCTGCAGTGCCGTAGTGACTCCAGTTCTGTTCCTGACCTGAGTGCAACATCTGGCATTCATCATTGACTGTTCATGTCAGTAATGCAGGCACAGATGGCTGCTACACACACCATTGTGACTGTTCATGTCAGTAATGCAGGCACAGATGGCTGCTACTCACACCATTGTGACTGTTCATGTCAGTAATGCAGGCACAGATGGCTGCTACTCACACCATTGTGACTGTTCATGTCAGTAATGCAGGCACAGATGGCTGCTACTCACACCATTGTGACTGTTCATGTCAGTAATGCAGGCACAGATGGCTGCTACTCACACCGTTGTGGAGATTTTGAGTGTGCTGCTTGGCCTGCGGGGTGTTTACAGGTTCCTTGTTGCTGTCCATCTAAAGTAAATCCACTAAGATATGAAAACAGTTTAATAAACTGGCAGCCTGACTGATGTTGCATAAAGCGAAGTCTAACATTCAGAGGTTCATAGGTTCATAAGAGATTACTAGGCTACTGGCCCAAGAGCCCTTACAAGCCTAACCACATTTAACTCAAATTTCCCAATTTTCAATAGTTAGGTGAATGAAATTCACAGAGGTATATGCCTATGCTACGGTATCTAATACTGAATGCCTCTGTCCATGAGTGACATGAAGGTCATGGGAAGTACAAGCAAACACAGGAGGGTTATGGCTGACAAAGTTTGCAGATGACTGCAAACTGGGCGCCATAGTCGAAAACACATCTGACACAGATATCCTCCAGAAGGGCCTCACAGAAACGGATAACTGGTGCCAGAGCCATGGCCTGAAGTTAAACGCCAAAAAATGCATAGTCATACCCTTCGGGATAAACAAGGTTACCCCTAGCTACCATATAGGTGACAATCCACTGAGCACAGAAAAAGTCATCAGGGATCTGGGGACCCAAGTTGACAGTAGTCTTTCGTTTGACACTCATGTTGCTAAAGTAGTTAGGAAAACCTTCTATATCGCCCACCTGATCATGAAGGGATTCACATCTAGATCAAGGGAGGTCATCGTCCCCTGTACTCATCACTCATTAGACCTATGATTGAGTACAATGCCCTGCTCGAATGTATCTGACCAGACACCTGATGCAGCTTGAAAGGCCCCAAAAGTTCCTCACCAAAAGGATAAAGGGTCTCAAAAATATGTCTTATGCTGCCCGACTGAAAGAACTCCAGCTTTATTCAGTCTCATACCGCTTGCTCAGAGGTGACCTGTGCCTGACATATAAGGCCATGTCAAACCCAGATTTGATGAATATGCTTCACCTCAAAAATCTAGATCCCTCAGAACCACAAGGGCGGAGACTTAAACCTTGACACGGTTATAAATAGAACGTGCTGGAGGGACAGATTCATCACCCAGAGACTCCCTATGCTGTGGAACAAAATCCCGGTACATGTGAGGCAGAGCACCTCGCTGGCCTTGTTCAAGAGGAATCTTGACCAATGGATGGGAGATCGCAGATATACCCCAGGGATTACTTCAGTGTCACTGCTTGACAGAGGCACAGAAAAATGATAGGCATAGTTTTTATTCAAACTAAAGGGGTGGCGAAAGCCACATAACTATGGGCTAGGCTTATAAATGCCCTTGGGCAGATAGCCTAGTATGAACCTATGAACCTATGAACCCATGAACCACCCTAGGAGTAAATTTATGATTACTCATCCATTGAGCTTGGTTGTTCTTGAAGAGGGCCAGGGAAGGGCTTTATTTCACATAAACGGGAAGCTTGTTCCAGAGAAGTGGTAGTCTTTGAGAGATGTATCTATCTCTCCAACAAGATTTATTTATGTCAGAGGCTAGGTAAACATCACTGGAATGAGTGACCCACGTAACAATTCCATCAGGGCCAGATCAGAGACTGCCCTGCAGGCTAGACACAGATCACCCTTTAATAGTTTGTAGGAGACAAAATACAGTAATAGAGCTTTCTACATAGGATTTATTTTTCATCCCCTGTGTCTTCCTGGTGAGAAACATCTGGAGTCGCTCCAGCTGTTGCAGATGTCTAGTGAGGTATATGCAAACAGGTGCATTATACTCAATTATTGGACTGATAAGGGTCAAGTACAATGAAATTATAATGTTCTTTGATCTGGATACTATGCCTTTACTTATGAGTTGTGCCACATAGAAGGTCTATTTATTTATTTGTTAACCAGGATAGTCCATCTGAGCAAAAGCCCATTTTCAGTGGAGGCCCGGGGAGAAAAGCTCCACAGTACAAGTAAGCAAGAAAATTTACAAAACTGAAGATGACTACAGTGAAAAATTTACAATAAAACAGTTAAGCAAATGTAGATAAAGCTCCACAGTACAATATAGTAAGAGGCATTATAACATGGAAGAAAAAAATAGCAAAGAAATATACAACAAAACATTTGGATGAATTTACATAACACACTAGGTTATCTTCAGAGGGTAATTGTACAATACAGAGCAGTTATGTGAGTTATGGTAGTAGGGAAGGGGGGACTAGAGAGGATAGTGGTAGAGAAAGAGGTGAGTTCATGTGGGATGATTATAGAGGCAAATCCATATGTACTAAGGTACCTTTTGAGAGTTTTCTTGACTTTCACACCACTCTGGGCAAATGGTGGTTGAAGTTCAGATTACTGTCAACCTGAGTATCCAGATCATGTACCACTGGGTCTACTCTTAGGGGGGTGCTGTCTGTATTGTAATTAGCTGGGGTATTTGGGACATGCCATAGAAGGAAAGGGAACAACAGATGTTGCTTGGAACACTAGCAGCTAATATTGCATTGACTGGTGCATCCATGACACAGATGTCAACCATCTTCTAACCTGCCTCTGCATGTCCTGCTGTCCATGGCTATAGACGTATACAAATGAGAAATGGTCAGCATATGCCAGACTTATCCAGGTAACAAAGACTATTCCTGGGTCAGCTTCACTGTTGGCTCTAGTCACAGAGGCCACCACATCTGGTAATGGACAGTCTCATGTCCATAACCACCACGGTTCCTCAGGATGTACTTCTGGACACCTCACCAGGCTGTATGTTCTTACTCCTTCAGTTCTACATAATCAATACCTCTGTGGGCAGAAGAGCTGGTAGAGTACCACATCTACTCATGGCCGTCATGTGGGTCGGAAGCACCTGCACATTCTTGTAGCTCTACATTGTCCCTGAAATTGGACTTCATCTAGCCCAGGGGCCATCCACCAGAACAATGCACATCACCAATGTTCCCTACACAGAAATTCCACCCAATCACTAAAAGTTGTGATCTCTGACTCCCTGTGGCTACTGCATCCATCTTCAATTACCCTGGGCAATATTGTAGCACTGTTGTCATGTGTCATGATGACACCCCAGCTATACAAATGATGATGACTGTGGCTTGCCCATCTCCCACCTGTGTGTGTAAGGTAATATCTGATGCACAACATAGCCATTCCATGCAATGAAATATATAACCTGGAAGTGTAAAAGCATGCTCCATGTTGTTTGTGTTGACTAAGTCATGGTCTATAGTTGTGGACCAGATGATGCCTTTTTGAAAGTGCCTCGATGCAGCCTGTTCTTCTTTGACTGGTTGCCGTGTTCCTCATGTGATGCTCCAACAAGTATGGTGGCCCTACTGGGATGTTTCCCTACTGCTTAAGCTGTTTCTACACAACCATGTGGTGCCATATAGTGCAAACTACAATTATCTAGCTGCAGGTGTCAAGTAAATACTGTAGTACCCCAATGGATGCATCAAGGCAGAAGCATCATTTAAGTTAACCAAAAACACATTCCACTATGTTCTGTGTCTCTTTATGTGCATTATTGTATGCCATTTCTGCCCTGGGTTGGGGGAGTGAGGTGCATTTCCAACATTCCCTCCAACTCACAGTGTCACATCATTACATGCAGTCTGCTACCTGATTGCATGACAAGTACATTCTCCGGGCTCTGTACTTGCCTACAAATTAATTTATCGAGTAGATGACCCTGTTAAATGTTATCCCAGATAAAACACTGGTATAGGTCAGACATGTGCCAGATATGAGAATCTTATCTGGGTGATGAACAGAGACATTATGGATGATACCATCAACTCTGCAAACCACCTGGACGTTGAGGGAGTGGAATTCCTTCTTGTTGACGGGGTTTTGTACGAAATGTGTGTGCTATCAGAGGGTTACAGAACCTCTGAAAAATGAGCAGTGTGCTGTAACAAACCTACAGGGTGATGATTACCTCCTCTGCTGCCACTGGGAACCATATATGCTCCTCCCTTGAATAGGATATGTGACAGTGGCATCTGTGAAGTTTCTGACATGTCACCTGTAAGTCACTGAAAGCTCAGAGGTTCTTGTTGCTCAGAAGGTAAGATGGGCTGTCCAGGCATCCCCCTTGAGTCTGCACATGGGTGACCCCATTCAACAAACTCTTCTACAGTATTCCCATTCACATAGAAGGTGTACACAATCTGCTGCTCAGCCAAAAGGTGTTACGTTAGGCATTGACTGTGCTATCTGCATGGGAATGGAACACCTCAAGTTGCCACATCACAGGCACTGGCTTCCAGAGTGGCCTCTTATATGTGCTGCTCCATTATAGCTGCTGCTATCACAAACAATAGTGTCCAGTAGACCAACAATTCCTAGCATTCATAACAGGTAATTGCCTAGGTATACAGTGCCTGCTTTATACATTTCTGAATTATTCTGCCATATTTGATGGCATACTCACTGTCTCTCATGCATAACAGGAGCCACATTTCCATATCATTATGCAGTAATTTGCATTCACTACACACTGGATGTGGATGTGCTCCTTGTGTCTCTGAATCACCTTGTCCTTTAACATCACAGCTTTTCTACATTATATTTTGTTGAGTGGTGAGCTGTCTATGAATACCAGCCTGCATTTTTACTGGGCTTAGATAATATTACCAATTCAAAAGTACTACAATTTTGCTTCTAATTGATTACAGATACAAAAAGAAGCACTCCTACAGTTATAGTAAAGTAAATGTTTCCACAATATGTTTTCTTCTTCCCCACATTAACGCTCATCTTTCATTTTAACATTTTGTCTTTTTTCTTGATCTTGCAATCCTGAAGCTTTCATACCTCACAACTATCATTGATTTTCACGGATGCCCCTAATTTTGGCTCATAATTTTACTCTGGCAAGTCTCTTCTAAATCTGTAAAGTCTGGGAGAACAGATGCTTGATTATACTTACTGACAATAATAAACTATAGACTTTTTTTACTTCAGAAAATACATGGTAATTTATATTATCTTATTATGTCAGCTTCACAAATTAATAGTACTAATATTTAACAATTGTCTTTAATTGTCCCTGATTATTTCTGGATTTGTCTCTGATTCTGGAGGTAGGAGATTGACAGCTACGTCCATCCACTACCAACAGTCTTATAACTTTACAAACATGCTTTGTTAGTAAATACTATCTGTCTTTCCTTTATTTTCAGAGTAACCTACAACTTCCCTTTACTGTCCTTAAATTCTAAGGTAACAGTATTTTTATTTATTTGTAATTTGTTGACCATGTGATTAAGCTAGTCCAAAGACCCTTTCCAACCATAACCTGGTCGTACAGAACATAAATACAGAAATTTCAATGTAAAATATCATTTATAAAATTCTTCAAAATGTATATTTTGAATACAATAAAACAATTTGAGTATAATAAGCCTAATGAGATAAAAGCATATTGAGGTAAAATGACAACAAAACATCTAATAAGAAGTATTTACTATAGATAAGGAATTTGTATTGACACAGAACTAGGAGAAACCAAATAACCTTGACATATGGTAGCATAGTTTAAGTTAGTTTTGTCCAAAAAGTGATGTGATGCTTGACTTCATTTAATTATTGACTGGAGAGAGATCAGCTTTATAGAGAATATATACGTGATATACATTTTATACACTATATGATATAAATTAAAGAGACACATTATGTACAACAGATTAGTAAATAAAATCCATGAAGCGATGTACTAATAAACTGTATAAAACAAAAAAATGCTGCACAGATGTCACAGGAAACTTTTAATAGTGTTTTGTTTTTGTGCTTTCACTCCAGGATCAAAGGAACTTAACCAGGATAGTTATAAGATATAAATTAAAGAGACATATTGTATACAGCAGATTAAAACAATGGTTTTACCTCAGGAAAACAAACATAGTCCTAAGTATAGTGTAGCATGGACTCTGGTCTGAGAAGCTTGCTAACCATTATCTATGAAGCAGCTACATGCTCTTTCACAGCGGAAATGTTCAGCATCCATAACTTAACCTTTGGAGAGAATCTTGGCCTTTTATCTCTGGAGGGAGTTTTTTTCTAAAGGGTAGGGTCCAGTCATGCTCTCCTATGGCTGTTTTGAAGTGTGTTTGTGTGTGTGTGTGGGGGGTGGTACTCAAGGAATTAATGTTTACTTGACTATTTTTTAGTGTGTAAGGCCAAAGTATTTGCAGTCTGATACAGTAGGAATATTATTGTTGGGTCATCAGTTATTGTAAAGTGTGGTAGTTGTGACAGTTTGTGAGGGGTACAGAAGAACACCACATTGGTCTTTTTATGGTCAGTGAGGAGATTGTTATTCTATGCCAATGTGTAAAGGCCGGAGAAGGACTACTGGAGTTGCTTTTGTAGGGTAGAGGGAGTCTGTGTGATTCTGGCAGTAATGTGTCATCAGCATACAAAGAAACATTCAATGGTGGAAAGTCTTCTGTAAGGTCATTAATAAATAATGAATACAGGAAGGACCTTAAAACCGATCTCTGTGGGTTGCTTATACTGTCGGGGCCGTTTGTCGAAGGTTGGTTGTTATGGAACTGAAGTGCTCTACTTTCAAGAGAGGTTTGGAGCCATTTTATTGTATTATAACCAAAGTTAAATGTTTGCAGTTTGGTGGTGAATAATCTGTGGTTTACAGTTTCTGGTGCTTCAAATGTCATATCAACAAATGTGGCAGCTGCAATGAGGCCACTGTTGATTTTACTGTAGACTGCGCCTGTTGCTGAGAGAAGTTCTGTAGTGGTGTAAATGCATTTATGAAACCAGACTTCTTGTGTTACTGGAGTCCATAGATATTGATGTGCTTAAGCATTTGTTTGTATAACATTTTTTTCAAATACTTTGGCCAGAGGGTATAGATTGAAGACTGGTCTGAAATCCCTTTGGGTTTTGGGGGAGATACATTTAGGGAAGGGATGATGGTGGGCTTTAAAATTGGGAGAACTATTTTCTGTAGTTAGTATAGATTGAAAATAAAGGTAAGGGGTGTGGCATTTTTTTCAGCAGTTCTCTTAAGGAAGGTAGGATGAAGGGAATTGTTGTTAGAATTGGAGAGTCTAAAGTTTTTTAGCAGTTTTCTTTTTGGAGACCTCTGAGGTGTAGAAAGGAGATGTGCAGCCTGCTAAGGGATACAAACTATAGGTATGCTGTAATCTGAGGGAGTGTGATTTGCAAGTGGGAGAAGGTGGAAGTGATGACTAGGATAGAGGAAATGAGGTTTTTATATTCATCAGCAGTGATATTGTTGATTGTTATTGGGGTGGGGGCAAGAAGGGCAAGTAATGAGGGGCATTATTTTCTTCCAAAAATGTTTTGGATTTCTAGTGATGCTTGTTTGCCTCTCCCTTAAAAACAGGGCTTTTGGCATAGTTGGTTACTATTCTGGTTTACTTTCTTAGAGAAAGCTACATCTGGTGTAGTAAGTCATGTGGTGAGTTTTGTTTCCTGTCTGTCCAGGTCTTGTCTCTATGCGTATTGAGACTGATGTTGTCAGGTGAGATCCAGGGGCATTTTCTGTCATCTAGGTCTTTTCTGTGTAGTGAGGAAGGTGTCATTTTAGATATTAGTACGTTTTTTGATAAATTAGGTCTTCAATGAAATGCAGAGGGGAATCAGTTAAGCAAACCCAGTTGCTGATCAAGTCCATTTAATTTTCGTTTAGGGAAAGACCAAACTGTAACTCCTTGGGGTTTGTGCACTATTGCCTTGACATACCAGCAAGGCATTACTGGGCAGAGGTCACTAAGAAAATTGGGTAAGATGTTAATACTTGTGCAATATTTATCCATTCCTGTAATGACAAGGTTGATTGATGTATAATTCCCTGTATGCACGTTGTGCCTGGTAAGTTCCCTCACTAGTTGTTGCAGACCATGTTGGAATGCTAGACTAATAACTTATTTAGCTGGATTCCTTCAGAGCCATTGCTAATGTGGTTAGGGTTGCTAATGCGGTTAGGGTTGCTAATGCAGTTAGGGTTGCTAATGCGGTTAGGGTTGCTAATGCGGTTAGGGTTGCTAATGCGGTTAGGGTTGCTAAAGCGGTTAGGGTTGCTAATGTGGTTAGGGTTGCTAATGCGGTTAGGGTTGCTAATGCAGTTAGGGTCGCTAATGCGGTTAGGGTTGCTAATGCGGTTAGGGTTGCTAATGTGGTTAGGGTTGCTAATGCGGTTAGGGTTGCTAATGCGGTTAGGGTTGCTAATGTGGTTAGGGTTGCTAATGCGGTTAGGGTTGCTAATGTGGTTAGGGTTGCTAATGCGGTTAGGGTTGCTAATGCGGTTAGGGTTGCTAATGCGGTTAGGGTTGCTAATGTGGTTAGGGTTGCTAATGCAGTTAGGGTTGCTAATGTGGTTAGGGTTGCTAATGTGGTTAGGGTCCCCAAGTGTAATGAAGTTCTTTGAGCAGCCATTAGGGAATAAATCTAACAGGGTATCCTTTGTAATGCTGATAGAGGAAGGAGGGGGAATGCAGATAAATGCAGATAATCAACATCATCATCATCATCATCAACCCCATTTTCTATATGGGGTCGGGGTGTCGTTTTAACTGTTGCCGTCTCTTTTGATTCAATGCCACACTCCTGCCTTCTTCAATGCTCATGCCTGACTGTTGTAGATCTTCTCTCACACAACTGATCCATCTCTTTGCTGGACATCTTCGCTTCCTCTTACCTTCTTCCTGTCTGTCCCAAATCTTCCTCACCAGACAGTCTTCTGATTTTCTGCACATGTGACCAAACCACCATAATCTGTTCTCTTTGATCTTTCTCTGCTATTGGAGCTAATTTGGCTTCTGCTCTTATGCCCTCATTTCTTTTGTCTGTCCCACAGTGTGCATCCTACCACCCGTCTCAGGCACTTCATTTCCATCACCTCTAGTTTCCTCCTTTGCTCAGCCTTTACTACCCAAGTTTCAATACCAAACAGTTGTACTGGTCACACCACTGTTTTGTATACGTCACTTTTCAGCTTCTTTAGCATTCTTCTGCCATACACTACACCTGACGCTGTATGCCAGTTGGCTGCGGCCCCTCTGATTCTAGCTTTAACCTCTTCATTCAGACTTCCCTTCTTCTCAACCATCCCTCCCAGATACTTGAAGCTGTTAACCTGTTCCACTCTCTTACCTTCTATCTCAGTTCTCAGCTTCTTTCGATTTCCCCAATTTGCTGCCATTACCACTGTCTTAACTGTACCTCTGACGGCCTCTTCTTTGCTACTGCAACTCCTTTTTTAGCCTCTTTGTTAACCAACCAGTATTCCTTCCTAGCCTGGTCTTTCTTTTTTATCTCCCACTTTTTCCTGCACTCCTTCTTTCATTTGATGACTTCCTGGATGTCTGCATTCCACCACCAACTTACCTTATGTACCTTATTTCCACACCTGCCTCAGCCACATACCTACTCTATAGTCATCATACATGGGCACTGACATTCTTCTTCAACTCAACCTATTTCCTCCCCATCTTGGGGTGCTACAGCCATGAGTAATTCCTTGAACTTTTGTACTTTCTCTACAGACAACTTCCAGGTCTTCAGCCTGGTCTCTGTTGACCTTTGAGCCTTTTCTGACCACTGCTTGTATCTGATTGGGGCAACCAGTGGTTTATGGTTTGGAATGACTGTTTCACTGGGGGTGACTTTGCAATCATTGAGTCTACCCCAGTGCCCTTTCCTTACTAGGAGAAAGTCTACATGAGTTGCATGTTGGCCACTCTTGTATGTGGTCTTGTGAGTCTCCCTCTCTTTCTGAACCATGTGTTGGCTACTGTCAAGCCATTTCCCAGACAGAAGTCTAGAATGACCTGTCTCTCTTTATTCCTGTTGCCTCACCCATGTGGATTCAGGCAGTCCTCATATCCTGTTCTGTCTGTCCCAATACGTGCATTCAAGTCACCCATTATCCACATCAATTCATGTTGTCTTGCTTTATCTAGTAGGTCCTGCAACTGCTGTCTGAATGTACTCTTTACCTAGCTATCACAACCTGCTGTGAGGCCTAGGCTGAGATTATGAACACTGTCCAGTCATTAGGCTGAAGTCTGATTGCCATGAGTCTGTCACTAATTCTGATGATATCCCTCACTGCCTTCTGAAGCCTCTCTTACCACAATTCCCACACCATTTCCAGCCTGTTCTCCTCCTGAGTACTAAACTCTGGATCCCAAGCCAAGTGGCTTTGTTGCACTGCCCTTCCATCTTGTCTCTTCGATACTTAGGATATCCAGCCTCTTCTGTACCATCATGTCATTCACTTCCAAGCTCCATCCTGTCAGTGAACCTTCAATGAGTGTAGCAATTCTTAGTTCATGTTTGGCAGGTTGATTGGTTTTATGTCCAGCTTTTGCTCAACAAAGCTATTCCAGGTAAACCAGGCTGGGGAAACTGACACTGGCTGGCCAGTAGCTTATTGACCCCAGGGCTGCTGGGCTTTATGACAGGCACACACTGGCTGATAGGGTTTCATACACTCTTCACATCAGTGTGGGTCCCTGGTGTAGGTCAGAATAGGCCAAGTTCTCAACCCAGTTATCACCGGCAAATACCCATGCCCATTTGCTAACATAAGTCAACATGAATAAATCTCCTAGAGCCATATTTTACACCATCGAGTGGCCATCCCTGCCAAAATGTGCAATCTGTGATCCATGTTCTCTTATCTTGAGGATGCCGTCATAGCTGGCCTTAGGCATAGGCCAACTAGGTGGTCCCCTAGGGCTCCGCTCCAGTAGAAGTGCTTTTCCAGTAATCTGGATGGTGATGGTAGACCAGGATGGGAGCACAAGGTGGTGTTGGGGGTGCTGTGGAGACCTTTTGCTTACGGCACCAGTTGACCAAAGGCCGGTCTTGGATGCTGTGCACCACAGTAAATGTCGAAAGCGATTGGTCTACAGAATTCTTAACCCTGTAAGGCACCATGTAGAATTTATGCTGTTGTCCACTGCTCCATTGACTGGTGAATGTAAGATGGAAATACTCAATATGTTTTTTGGAGGTGGGAAGAACTCCACAGAAACACAGAGAGAACATGCAAACAACAAAGAGGTATTGGCTGAAGGCCAGGATTGAACTTTGTACCTTGTGCATGGGAGGCAAAGACCTTAACCATTATGGTAACTGGTCTGCAATAATAGTCAGAGTATGGTGTCCTTAATGTTAGATTGGCTGTTATCCAGTTCAGTGCTTTATCATTAGTTTAACTGACATTGGAAAATGGTGTGATTTGCAGGGAATTTGCAGGAATGAGTTTTGTTTGATTAATATCCTAACTCCATCGCATGCTCTTGATCCAGGTCTAGATACAAGATGTTATGATTTGAAAGACTGCAAGGAGAAAGGATAGTGATTATCGTTCAAACAGGTTTCAGTTATGGCTAGGATATGGTGGGGATCTGTAAGAAACACTGCAGGTATTAATGCAAGCTACCTTAAGGTTTTTGTTTCTGGTGTTGGATGATAACTGAATAAGGGTTGGGATTGGCTGAAATATGTGTTATATGTTGTTGCTAACTAGTGTTGCTATGGGGATGGGCTAAAGATTGTTGCAGGTCTAGGTTGACATGGATGTCCCCTGATTTAAAAGTTTTAGGCAGCAGTACCACAATGCTAGGTACTTTTTGACAGGAGCAGTGAGGAGTGTTTCCTGTAATATGTGGATGTGCATAATAAACTGCTTCCTAGTGATACAGGTGAACTGTTTACAATGGTGAAATAGGGGGAAAGATACTGGTATGAGGATATGGTTACTGGTTAATATGTGGTAGTTTTATAGGAGTGGGTGGTTCTGTAGGTAGGTTATCACCATGGTAGAGTGAGACTGTTAGGAAGGCAATAGTGGAGCAACAAGTGATGGAAACTCTTAAGTTAAGCATTGCTGGTCGCAGAGTGGAGGATTTTCGGTAAGGAAAAGGTAACTGCATGCACTATAGAACTGCAGAAAAGAGTGTAGGAGTGAGAAGGCAAGAGAGGGTTGGATTAGTCTGTCATGTTGTTAATTAGTTTGTTAGAGTTGAAGATGAAAACAAGTAAATTAGCTTGTGGTAGAGCACTAGGGTAATGTTTGCTTAGACAAAAGGACACAGTCGATAAGGAAGAGGGAGCAAATAATTAATGTACATCCAAGCCTAATCAAAGAGACAAATAGTGATGAGAAAAGAGTGGATCAGTCTGTCTGCCACCTAGACTGATAGCAAAAGCGAAGGCAAATGTGTAGGGGAAAGAGAGAGTCTGTCTGTCTGCCAACTAAACAGGTTAGCGAGGGAAACATAGTTAACAGTCCCACTACTTCTAATTAGAACGTGTGTAACAACTTGAATATTAGTAGCCAAGATTTAGTATAAGCAATTGAGAAGATTAGTCTATGTGTCACATAAACCGATTTTGTAAAGAGGGTAGACAAATTGGAAGGATCAATCAACATGAGTCAATGTTCTCTGAGTGAGATTAAAGTCCGGTGCTGTAGAAACAAAAAGGGAAGTCAGCAGTTGTGAGGGCAGTGACATTTAGTAGTCAGTCAGAAATGGGAGTGAAAAGTAGTGTGCTGATTTTATACTTACAGGTGGAAGTTAGGAGGTGAACCCTGCCAATGGGGATGCACAAGCCAGTGCATTTCTTCGTGCCGGTCCCAAGCCCGGATAAATGGGGAGGGTTGCGTCAGGAAGGGCATCCGGCGTAAAACATTTGCCAAATGATATATGTGGACAACAATACAGATTTCCATACCAGATCAGTCGAGGCCTGAGTAAACAACGACCGCCACCAGTACTGTTAGCCAACAGGGTGCTGGCAGAAATTGGGCTACTGCTGACCGAAGGAGAAGAAGAGGGGGAAGGCATGCCCAAAGGCAGGAAGTGAGGAGAAAGGTTAGGAGTGTGATAGTGAGGGTAAGAAGTTTGAATGTTGGCAGTATGACTGGTATAGGGAGAAAGCTAGCTGATATGATGAACAGAAGGAAGGATGATATATTGTGCGTGCAAGAGACCAGATGGAAGGGGAGTAAGGGTGGGTGTATCGGAGGTGGGTTCAAATTGTTCTATCATGATGTGGATGGGAGGAGAAATGGGGTAGGGGTTATCCTAAAGGAACAGTATGCGAAGAGTGTTTTGGAGGTGAAAGAGTGTCGGACAGAATGATGTTTATGAAGCTGGAAATTGATGGTATAATGATGAATGGTGTTAATGCATATGCTCCGCAAGTTGGGTGTATGATGGATGAGTCAGAAAAATGTTGGCGCGAGTTAGATGAAGTGGTGATGAGACTACCCAAGGGTGAGAGAGTGGTGACTGCAGCAGATTTCAATGGGCATGTTGGTAAAGGGAACAGAGGGTTTGAGGAAGTGATGGGTAGGTATGATGTTAAGGAGAGGAATGCAGAAGGTCAGATGGTAGTGGATTTTGCAAAAAGGATGAATATGGCTGTGGTGAGTACATATTTTAACAAGAGGGAGGAGCATAGGGTGACATACACGAGTGGAGGAAGGTGCACACAGGTGGATTATATCTTATGTAGGAAGGCCAGTTTGAAGGTGATTGGAGACTGTAAAGTTGTGACAGGGGAAAGGGTAGTTAGGCAGCATAGGATGGGGGTTTGTAGGATGATGTTGGTGATCAAGAAAAGGAGGAGGAGTGTGAGGGCAGCACCAAGGATCAAGTGGTGGAAATTGAAAAAGGGTGATTCTGAGATGGAGTTCAGGGAAGAGTTAAGACAGGCACTGAGTGGCAGTGAAGTGTTACCGAATAGCTGGGTAACTACAGCAGAGATAGTAAGGGAGACAGCTAAAAAGATACTTGGTGTGACATCTGGACAGAGGAAGGAGGACAAGGAGACCTGGTGGTGGAACGAGGAAGTACAGGAGACTATACAGAGAAAGAGGTTGGTGAAGAAGAAGTGGGATTGTCAGAGAGATGAAGAAAGTAGACAGGAGTATAAGGAGATGAGGTGCATGGCAAAGAGAGAGGTGGCAAAGGCTAAGGATAAGGAGTATAGAGATTTGTATGAAAGGTTGGACACTAAGGATGGAGAAAAGAACCTGGCTAGACAGATGGACCAAGCTGAGAAAGATGTGCAGCAGGTAAGGGTGATAAAGGATAATGAGGGAAACATACTCACAAGTGAAGAGAGAGTGTTGAGCAGATGGAAAGAGTACTTTGAGGGGTGGATGAATGAAGAGAATGTGAGAGAGAGAGAAGGTTGGATGATGTGGGGATAGTGAATCAGGAAGTGCAATGGATTAGCAAGGAGGAAGTAAGGACAGCTATGAAGAGGATGAAGAATGGAAAGGCTGTTGGTCCAGATGACAAACCTGTGGAAGCATGGAGGTGTTTAGGAGAAATGGCAGTGGAGCTTTTAACCAGATTGTTTAATGAAATCCTGGAAAGTGAGAGGATGCCTGAGGAGTGGATAAAAAGTGTTTTGGTACCGATTTTTAAGAATAAGGGTGATGTGTAGAGGTGTACTAACTACAGAGGCATAAAACTGATCAGTCACAGCATGAAGTTATGGGAAAGAGTAGTGGAAACTGGGTTAAGAAGGGAGGTGATGATTAGCAATCAGCAGTATGGTTTAATGCCAGGAAAGCGCACAACAGATGCGATGTTTGCTCTGAGAGTGTTGCTGGAGAAGTACAGAGAAGGTCAGAAGGAGTTGCATTGTGTCTTTGTCGACTTAGAGAAAGCATATGACAGGGTGCCTAGAGAGGAGTTGTGGTATTGTATGAGGAAGTCTGGAGTGGCAGAGAAGTATGTAGGAGTGGTACAGGATATGTATGAGGGTAGTGTAACAGTGGTGAGGTCTGTGGTGGGAGAGACAGATGATTTTAAGGTGGAGATGGGATTACATCAAGGATCAGCTCTGCCCTTTCTTAATTGCAATGGTGATGGACAGATTGACAGACAAGATCAGACAGGATTCCCCGTGGACTATGATGTTTGCAGATGACATTGTGATCTGTAGTGAGAGTAGGGAACAGGTTGAGGAGACCCAGGAGAGGAGGAGATATGCTCTAGAGAGGAAAGGAATGAAGGTCAGCAGGACCAAGACAGAATATATGTGTGTGAATGACAAGGAGGATAGAGGAATGGTGAGGATGCAGGGAATAGAGGTGGCGAAGGTGGATAAGTTTAAATACTTGGGATCAACAGTTCAGAGTAATGGTGAGTGTGGAAGAGAGTTTAAGAAAAGAGTACAGGCAGATGGAATAGGTGGAGAAGAGTGTCAGGAGTGATTTGTAACAGACGAGTTCCAGTAAGAGTGAAAGGGAAGGTCTACAAGAGGGTAGTGAGACCAGCTATGTTATATGGGTTGGAGACAGTGGCATTGACAAAAAGGCAGGAGTCAGAGCTGGACGTGGCAGTGGTAAAGATGTTGAGATTTTCACTGGGTGAGATGAGGGTGGACAGGATTAGGAATAAGTATATTAAAGGGGCAGCCCAGGTTGGACAATTTGGAGACAAAGCCCGAGAGGCAAAACTGCATTGGTTTGGACATGTGCTGAGGAGGTATGAAGAGTATATTGGGAAAAGGATGCTAAGGATGAAGCTGCCAGGTAATAGGAAAAGAGGAAGGCCTAAGATAAGGTTTATGGATGTGGTGAGAGACGACATGCAGGTGGTTGGTGTCACAAAGCAAGATGCAGAAGACAGGAAGAAATGGAAATAGATGATCCACTGTGGTGACCCCTAAAGGGAACACCCGAAAGAAAAAGAAGAAGAAGAAGAGGTGGAAGTTAGGCGATGATTGTTGGATTGTTTTTGTCCTCTGATTGGTTAGATATCCTACAGGATGTATTCTGGTTAGTTATAAAGGAAATGAGAACCACATACTGCTCTAATTAACGCCTCCCCCAACAAGGCAAACCAACTCAAAAGATACCTCTCACTTCTAATATCCATCTTCTTAGTTCAGGACAAATTTCTTGAAAAGATAGTCTACATGCAACTCTCCCTCTATACCCAGCAGTACCACCTGCTGTACACCCAACTTTCCCTCTATACACAGCAGTACCACCTGCTCTGCACCCAGCTCTCCCTCTGTATCCAGACGTATGACATGCTCTACACCCAACACTCCCTCTATATCCAGCAGTGCCACCTGCTCTACACCCAACTCTCCCTCTATATCCTGCAGTGCTACCTGCTCTACACCCAACTCTCCCTCTATATCCAGCAGTACCACCTGCTTTAAACCCAACTCGCCCTCTGTATCCAGCAGTACCACCAGCCCTACATCCGACTCTCCCTCTATATCCACAGTAGCACCTGCTCTACACCCAACTCTCCCTCTATATCCAGCAGTATCAACTGCCCTACACCCAACTCTCCCTCTATATCCAGCAGTACCACATGCTGTACACCCAACTCTCCCTCTATATCCAGCAGTACCACCTGCCCTACACCCAACTCTCATTACATCCAGCAGTACCACATGGTCTACACCCAACTCTCTCTCTATACCCAGCAGTACCACCTGCTGTACACCCAACTCTCCCTCTATACACAGCAGAACCACCTGCTCTACACCCAGCTCTCCCTCTGTATCCAGAAGTATGACCTGCTCTACACCCAACTCTCCCTCTATATCCAGCAGAACCACCTGCTTTAAACCCAACTCACCCTCTATATCCAGCAGTACCACCAGCTCTACACCTACCTCTCCCTCTATATCCTGCAATACCACCTGCTCTACACCCAACTCTCCCTCTATATCCAGCAGTACCACCTGCCCTACACCCAACTCTCCCTCTATATCCAGCAGTACCACCTGCCCTACATCCAACTCTCCCTCTATATCCAGCAGTACCACCTGCTGTACACCCAACTCTCCCTCTATATCCAGTGGTACAACCTGCTCTACACCTAACTCTCCCTCTATATCCAACAGTACCACCTGCTCTACACCCAACTCTCCCTCTATATCCAGCATACCATCTGCTGTACACCCAACTCTCCCTCTATATCCAGCAGTACCACCTGCTGTACACCCAACTCTCCCTCTATACCCAGCAATACTACCTGCTCTACACCCAACTCTCCTTCTATATGCAGCAGTACCACCTAGTCTACATCCAGCTTTCCCACTATAACCACCAATACCACCTGCTTTACACCCATCTCTCCCTCTATATCCAGCAGTACCACTTGCCCTACACCCAGCTCTCCCTCTATATCCAGCAGTACCACCTGCTTTACACCCAACTCTCCCTATATATCCAGCGTACCATCTGCTGTACACACAACCCTCCCTCAATATCCAGCAGTACCATCTGCTCTACACCCAGCTATTCCTCTATACGCAGCAGTACCATCTGCCCTACACCCAACTCTTCCTCTATATCCAGCAGTACCACCAGCTCTACACCCAACTCTCCCTCTATATCCAGCACTACCGCCTGCTATACACCCGTCTCCCTGTATATCCACCAGTACCACCTGCTTTACACCCAACTCTTCCTCTATATCCAGAAGTACCACCTGCCCTACACCCAACTCTCTCTCTATACCTAGCAATACCATCTACCCTAAACCCAACTCTCCCTCTATATCCAGCAGTAAGACCTGCTCTACACCAACCTTTCCCTCTATATCCAGCAGTACCACCTGGTGTACACCCAACTCTCCCTCTATATCCAGCAGTACCACCTACTCTACAACCAACTCTCCATCTATATCCAGCAGTACAACAAGCTCTACACCCAACTCTCCCTCTATACCCAGCAGTACCACCAGCTCTAAAACAACTCTCCCTGTATATCCAGAAGTACCACCTGCTCTGCACCCAACTCGCCCTCTATATCAAGCAGTAACATCTGCGCTACACCCAGCTCTCTTTCTATATCCAGCAGTTGCAACTGCCTACACCCCACTCTCCCTCTATATCCAGCAGTACCACATGCTGAACACTCAACTCTCCCTCTTTATCCAAAAGTACCACCTGTTCTACACCCAACTCTCCCTCTATATCCTGCAGTACCACCTGCCCTACATCCGACTCTCCCTCTATATCCAGCAGTAGCACCTGCTGTGCACCCAACTCTCCCTCTACATCCAGCAGTACCAACTGCCCTACACCCAACTCTCCATCTATATCCAGCAATACCACATGCTGTACACCCAACTCTTCCTCTATATCCAGCAGTACCACCTGCCCTACACCCGACTCTCCTTCTCAATCCAGGAGTATCACCTGCCCTACATCCAACTCTCCCTCTATATCCAGCAGTACCACCTGCTGTACACCCAACCTGCCCTCTATACCCAGCAATATTACCTGCTCTACACCCAACTCTCCCTATATATCCAGCAGTACCACCTGCTCTGCATCCAGCTCTCCCTCTATAACCAGCAATACCAACTGCTCTACACCCAACTCTCCTTCTATATCCAGAAGTACCACCTGCCCTACAACCATCTCTCCCTCTATATCCAGCAGTACCACCTGCATTACACCCAACTCTCCCTTTATATCCAGCATACCATCTGCTGTACACCCAACTCTCCCTCAATATCCAGCAGTATCATCTGCCCTACACCCAACTCTTCCTCTATCTCCAGCAATACCACCTGCTCTACACCCAACTCTCCCTCTATATCCAGCAGTACCACCTGCTTTACACCCAAGTCTCCCTCTATATCCACCAGTACCACCTGTTTTACACCCAACTCTTCCTCTATATCCAGCAGTACCACCTGCCCTACATCCAACTCTCCCTCTATACCCAGCATACCATCTGCCCTACACCCAACTCTCCCTCTATATCCAGCAGTACCACCTGCTGTACACCCAAATCTCCCTCTATATCCAGCAGTACCACCTGCTCTACACCCAACTCTCCCTCTATATCCAGCAGTACCACCTGCTCTACACCCAACTCTCCCTCTATATCCAGCAGTACCACCTGCTCTACACCCAACTCTCCCTCTCCTCTATATCCAGCAGTACCACCTGCTCTACACCCAACTCTCCTGCAGTACCACCTGCTCTACACCCAACTCTCCTTCTATATCCAGCAGTACCACCTGCTCTACACCCAACTCTCCCTCTATATCCAGCAGTACCACCTGCTCTACACCCAACTCTCCCTCTATATCCAGCAGTACCACCTGCTGTACACCCAACTCTTCCTCTATATCCAGCAGTACCACCTGCTGTACACCCAACTCTCCCTCTATATCCTGCAGTATTACAAGCTCTACACCTAACTCTCCCTCTATACCCAGCAGTACCACTGGCTTTACACCCAACTCTCCCTCTCTATCCAGCAGTACCACCTGCTCTGAGCCCAACTCTCCCTCTGTATCAAGCAGTACCACACCTGCCCTACATCCAGCTCTCCTTCTATATCAAGCAGTACCACATGCTCTACACCCAGCTCTCCTTCTATGTCAAGCAGTACCACCTGCTCTACACCCAACTCTGCCTCTAAATCCAGCAGTATCACATGCTGTACACCCAACTCTCCCACTATATCCAGCAGTACCACATGCTGTACACCCAACTCTCCCTCTATATCCAGCAGTACCACCTGCTGTACACCCAACTCTCCTCTATATCCAGCAGTACCACCTGCTCTACACCCAACTCTCCCTCTATATCCAGCAGTACCACCTGCTCTACACCCAACTCTCCCTCTATATCCAGCAGTACCACCTGCTCTACACCCAACTCTCCCTCTATATCCAGCAGTACCACCTGCCCTACACCCAACTCTCCCTCTATATCCAGCAGTACCACCTGCTCTACACCCAACTCTCCCTCTATATCCAGCAGTACCACATGCCCTACACCCAACTCTCCCTCCATATTCAGCAGTAACACCTGCCCTACACCCAACTCTCTCTATATATTTTCTGCAGTACCACCTGCCCTACATCCAACTCTCCCTCTATATCCAGCAGTACCAACTGCCCTACACCCAACTCTCCCTCTATATCCAGCAGTACCACCTGCTCTACACCCAACTCTCCCTCTATATCCAGCAGTACCACCTGCTCTACACCCAACTCTCCCTCTATATCCAGCAGTACCACCTGCTCTACACCCAACTCTCCCTCTATATCCAGCAGTACCACCTGCTCTACACCCAACTCTCCCTCTATATCCAGCAGTACTAACTGCCCTACACCCAACTCTCCCTCTATATCCAGCAGTACCTGCCCTACACCCACTCTCCCTCTATATCCAGCAGTACCACCTGCTGTACACCCAACTCTCCCTCTATATCCAGCAGTACCACCTGCCCTACACCCAACTCTCCCTCTGTATCCAGCAGTACCACCTGCCCTACATCCAACTCTCCCTCTATATCCAGCAGTACCACCTGCTGTACACCCAACTCTCCCTCTATACCCAGCAGAACCACCTGCTCTACACCCAACTCTCCCTCTCTATCCAGCAGTACCACCTGCTCTGAGCCCAACTCTCCCTCTGTATCAAGCAGTACCACACCTGCCCTACACCCAGCTCTCCTTCTATATCAAGCAGTACCACCTGCTCTACACCCAGCTCTCCCTCTATATCCAGCATACCATCTGCTGTACACCCAACTCTTCCTCTGTATCCAGCAGTACCACCTGCTGTACACCCAACTCTCCCTCTATACCCAGCAGTACCAGCTCCCTCTATGTCAAGCATTACCACCTGCTCTACACCCGTCCCGGCCTCTAAATCCAGCAGTATCACATGCTGTACATCCAACTCTCCATCTATATCCAGCAGTACCACATGCTGTACACCCAACTCTCCCTCTTTATCCAGCAGTACCACCTGCTGTACACACAACTCTCCCTGTATCCAGCAGTACCACCTGCTCTACACCCAACTCTCCCTCTATATCCAGCAGTACCACCTGCTCTACACCCAACTCTCCCTCTATATCCAGCAGTACCACGCAGTACTACCTGCTCTACACCAAACTCTCCCTCTATATCCAGCAATTCCACCTGCTTTACACCCAACTCTTCCTCTGTATCCAGCTGTACCACCATATCTACACCCAACTCTCTCTCTATACCCAGCAGTACCACATGCTGTACACCCAACTCTCCATCTTTATCCAGCAGTACCACCTGCCCTACACCCAACTCTCCCTCTGTATCCAGCAGTACCACCTGCTGTACACTCAA
This sequence comes from Protopterus annectens, assembly GCF_019279795.1. Lineage (NCBI taxonomy): Eukaryota > Metazoa > Chordata > Ceratodontiformes > Protopteridae > Protopterus > Protopterus annectens. The sequence continues at coordinate 86,404,762 of NC_056744.1, read as the reverse complement.
CTCTCCCTCTATACCCAGCAATACAACCTGCTCTACACCCAACTCTCCTTCTATATCCAGCAGTACCAGCAGTACCAACTGCTCTATATCCAGCAGTACCTACACCCAACTCCCTCTATATCCAGCAGTATCAACTGCCCTACACCCAACTCTCTCTATATATCCAGCAGTACCACATGCTGTACACCCAACTCTCCATCTTTATCCAGCAGTACCACCTGCCCTACACCCAACTCTCCCTCTATATCCAGCAGTACCACCTACCATACACCCAATTCTCCCTCTATATCCAGCAGTACCACCAGCCCTACACCCAACTCTCACTCTATACCTAGCAGTATCATCTGCTGTACACCCAACTCTCCCTCTATATCCAGCAGTACCACCTGCTCTACACCCAACTCTCCCTCTATATCCAGCAGTACCACCTGCTCTACACCCAACTCTCCCTCTATAACCAGCAATACTACCTGCTCTACACCCAACTCTCCTTCTATGTCCAGCAGTACCACCTGCTCTACACCTAACTCTCCCTCTATATCCAGCAATACCACCTGCTCTACACCCAACTCTCCTTCTATATCCAGCATTTCCACCTTCCCTACACCCAACTCTCCCTCTATATCCAGCAGTACCACCTGCTTTACACCCAACTCTACCTCTATATCCAGCATCTGCTGTACACCCAACCCTCCCTCAATATCCAGCAGTACTACCTGCTCTACACCCAACTCTTCCTCTATACCCAGCAGTACCATCTTCCCTACACCCAACTCTTCCTCTATATCCAGCAGTACCACCTGCTCTACACCCAAGTCTCCCTCTATATCCAGCAGTACCACGTGCTCTGCACCCAACTCTCCCTCTGTATCAAGCAGTACCACCTGCTGTACACCCAACTCTCCCTCTATACCCAGCAGTACCACCTGCCCTACACCCAACTTTCCCTCTATATCCAGCAGTATCACCTGCTCTACACCCAACTCTCCCTCTGTATCCAGCAGTACCACCTGCTCTACACCCCAACACTCCCTCTATATTCAGCAGTACCACCTGCTCTACACCCAAGTCTCTCTCTATATCCAGCAGTACCACCTGCTTTATTCCCAACTCTTCCTCTATATGCAGCAGTACCACCTGCTTTACACCCAACTCTCCCCCTATACCCAGCAGTACCACCTGCCCTACACCCAACTTTCCCTCTATATCCAGCAGTATCACCTGCTCTACACCCAAATATCCCTCTGTATCCAGCAGTACCACCTGCTGTACACCCAACTCTCCCTCTATACCCAGCAGTACCACCTGCTCTGCAACCACCTCTACCTTCTATACCCAGCAGTATAACCTGCTCTACACCCAAGTCTCCATCTACAGCCAGCAGTACCACTTGCTCTACACCCAACTCTCCCTCTATACCCAGCAGTACCACCTGCTGTGCACCCAATTCTCCCTCTATATCCAGCAGTACCACCTGCTCTACACCCAGCTCTCCCTCTATATCCAGCAGTGCCACCTGCTGTACATCCAACTCCCCCTCTATATCCAGCAGTACCACCTGCTCTACACCCAACTATCACTCTACATCCAGCAGTACCACCTGCTCTATACCCTACTCTCCCTCAATATCCAGCAGTACTACGTGCTCTACTCCCAACTCTCCCTCTATACCCAGCAGTACCACTTGCTGTACACCCAACTCTTCCTCTATACCCAGAAGTACCACCTGCTCTACACCCAACTCTCCCTCTATATCCAGCAGTACCACCTGCTCTACACCCAGTTCTCCCTCTATACTTAGCAGTACCACCTGCTGTACACCCAATTCACCCTCTGTATCCAGCAGTACCACCTGTTATATGCCTAATTCTCCCTCTACATCCAGCAGTACCACCTGCTCTACACCCAACTCTCCATCCGTATCCAGCAGTAGTACCTGCTTTACACCCAACTCTCCCTCTATATCCAGCAGTACCACCTGCTCTACACCCAACTCTCCCTCTACATCCAGCAGTACCACCTGCTCTACACCCAACTCTCCCTCCATATCCAGCAGTACCACCTGCTTTACACCCAACTCTCCCTCTATATCCAGCAGTACCACCTGCCCTACACCCAACTCTCCCTCTATATCAAGCAGTACCACCTGCTCTACACCCAACTCTCCCTCTATATGCAGCGGTACCACCTCCCCTACACCCAACCCTCCCTCTATATCCAGCAGTACCACCTGCTCTACACCCAACTCTCCCTCTGTATCCAGCAGTACCACCTGCTCCCCTTCAGACAACATGGATTCTGGCCTGGTTGAAGTACTATGGCACTACTTTGGTCCCTAACTGATGACATCTTGGTAAACTCTGCTCATGTCCTCCTGACAAGTGCCCTATTTATAAACCTGACCAAAGCATTTGACGTCATTGACTATTATCTTCTCCAAAACAAACAAATTGAAACTGATATAAGTTTAGACACCGCTCCTTCATTGAAAAACATCATCACTGACAAACACTTTAAGGTTAAAATAGGATCCACCCAATCAGAATCTGCACCTATAACCAAAGGTTTACCACAAAGATCCATTCTTTTTCCCTTCTGCATATTCATTAACAAACTTCCTTGTGACCTCCCCCATCCCCCACTTATTCTTTATGCTGATGATATGGGCATTTACTGATCAGGTCACTCTGACACCAGCATTCAATTCTAACTAAGGTCAATCTTACATGAGCTCCACCGATGGCTCAGAAACCACAAACTACTTCTCAAACCCACCAAGACCAAAACTATGCTTTTTTCAACTCCACAGAAAATTAACCAAGCACCTGACTATCTTTGAACTACACAATTGTTTCATGGAGACAACTTCCACCTTCAAATACCTATGACTATGCCTTGATCAGTCACTAAAATTCCATTTCAACATAGATAAAGTGAGAGACAAAATAAACTCCTCTTCTGGACCAAAGAGCTCCCCCTTTTTTATTCCAAATAGCCATAGTAGCCATTAGCAAAGGAGTTCTCCTTTCTCAACTTATATGGGCTCCCAGTTTTTGCTTCTGCCTTCAAGAGCATTGCCACACACCAGACTATCTCTAACAGTATCTGTCGATTTATTACAAACTCACCATTTTGTGACCATTATCAGCCTAGAAAAAGTCAAATGGCTACCCACAAGACAATGATCTAATGTACTTTTAGGATCCCAGCTCTACAAAGTACTGCAACGCCACACAAGTACTCCTTTTGCAGCTAGACTTCACAAAGAAAACTCCTCATACAACTTGAGACACTACTCACAAGCCACACTAACTCTCATTACCCCTAAGGCCAAACCCCACAGCACTGCACATAGTCTGTCACACCAACTCTCTTTACCCCTAGAACCAAACACCACAGCACTGCACATGGTCTGTCACACCAACTCTCATTACCCCTAGAAACAAACTCCACAGCACAGCACATGCTTTCTTATCTCAGGCACCTATGGTTTGGCAAAATCTCCCCATTGACATTAAGGACATCAACACATTCCAAATTCAGAGTGTAGCTTAAAAAGCACTTCTTCAACCAAGCCAAATGCTCCTACTTCAACACAGGACACATCACTTAACCTGTCTCCAACACAGGACATGTCACCTACCTATCTCCAACACAGGACATGTCACCTACCTATCTCCAACACAGGACATGTCACCTACCTATCTCCATCACAGGGCATATCACCTGTCCTATCTCCAACACAGGGCATATCACCTGTCCTATCTCCAACACAGGACATATCACCTACCTATCTCCAACACAGGACATGTCACCTACCTATCTCCAACACAGGACATGTCACCTACCTATCTCCAACACAGGACATATCACCTAACCTATCTCCAACAGAGGGCATATCACCTGTCCTATCTCGAACACAGGACACATCACTTAACCTGTCTTCTACAGAGGGCATATCACCTAACCTATCTCCATCACAGGACATGTCACCTACCTATCTCCAGCATAGGACATATCACCTAACCTATCTCCAACACAGGGCATATCATCTGTCCTATCTGCAACACAGGACATATCACCTAACCTATCTCCAACACAGGACATGTCACCTTCCTATCTCCAGCACAGGGCATATCACCTGTCCTATCTCCAACACAGGACACATCACTTAACCTGTCTCCAACACAGGACATATCACCTACCTATCTCCTTTCCAAATCTCTTATCCTCTCTTAAGAGTCACTGAAGAGTGACCAAGTTTAGAAACTAATGTATATTGTGTACATAGACTCTTCCTGATTATACATTGCACTGTGCCTGTTCACCAGAATGTATATATGCATTTTTAATTAGGCTGAACATTTCTGTATTTTTGTTTGTAAAATGTTTTGTATTTCATCCGGACGGAGCCTGAAATTGTTCAATACTGATCAGTGCACTACACTGAAAAAAAGATATAAAAATAAATAAATATTATTTTTGCTATATCTCTGTCACTAATAATTTGATCTAGTGTCATAATAAACAATAGAGAACCTAAAAGACTGCCTTGCATCAACCATCTTATAAACAAAGTTTTTCCTCTATGATTTTGCTTCCCATTTGAAATACATTTGCAATCAAGTTCCCTGTGAGCCATATTACATAACTTGGTATCCATGGTCTGTCATTTCACAATTCCAGAATCTACATTAAGAATGGAAAATATTTTATTTTTACCCTCAGTTGCTTCCTGCTTACTCAGTTACATCAACCCTCCTATGGCAATTGTTTTAAATTTTAAATATGTTAATTTCTTAGATTTTACTTCACGATACTAAGCTTCATGAAATTTCTTAGTTATTGTGTTTAACCCACACCATAATGTCTAAGCAATAGTTTGTAATGTGTACATCATAAAGCTAAAGACCACCCATTTTTATAATAATATTCAGTCTCCTTCCTTAAGTCCTACCAAAAATTTGCATTCATTAAATACGGATCTAAGCTTCACTGCCAAACACATGATGAATGCTCACCAACCAAAGTCAGATGCACAGAGATGACTGCATTGATCATTATTGCTTTCTGTAGAAACAACCCCCCCCCCCAAGTCATGCACATGGGCTCTGCACATTGGACTCTTGTTATTACCAGTTTTAGGGGTTCTGTACACTGCAGAAAGAACTCCCCAACAGAGTTGCAGTCATCAAATTCCTAAATTGAATGTAATGTGGCTTTTAATGCTAGGGTTTTTGCTAGGGTGTCATGTTACAGTTAAACCTTTCTAGCCTCCTGTCCACTATTAATATCATCTTATTTAATAGAGGTAGCATTTTTACACTCGTCATTTGAATGACAACACAAATTAACAAATTCAGTTGGAATAAAATTTAGGCCAACCGCTTGTTTTCTTCATTTTTCATATTTCTTAGGTGTCACATGGTGATCATTAGATCCAATCAGCTTCACCCTTTTGAATCTCCGTATTCTGTCCAATCTTTCTACCTTCTTTACGTCATTCTGTCTTAAACCGATTTTCTAAAACTTTGTGTTAGTCCTCCTGTTTTCTCCATTTTTCTCCCATGTTCCAAAGACATGCACTCTGTGAATTAGATACTCAACATTCGTTCATAGGTTCATAGGTTAATAGCTGTGTACTAGGCTAATGACCCTGGAGCCTTCACAAGCCTAGCCCATAGGATTACCCTGGCATCGTGCCACTCAACCTTAGTTCCTAGTGCCTCTGTCGAGTAGAGCTAATGGAGTGATCCTCTGGCTGAATATTCTATTTCTCATCCACTCATCAATATTTCTCTTAAAGACAGCCAGTGAGGTGCTCTGTTTAACATGTATGGGAAGTCTATTCCATAGCATGGGCAGTCTCTGGGTTATGAACCTATCCCTACAGCATGTTCTGTTGATTATGGCAATGAGGTTGAGGTCTCTGGAGCGTGTGGTGTGGAGACATTGGGATTTCTTTAGATGTAGCATTTCTAACAGGGCTAGGTCAGACATGGCTTTCTAAGTCAAGCAGAGATCGTTTCTAAGTTGGTGATATGAGACAAAATATTTTGAGTCTGTCCATACAGGACAAGTGTTTAAGGCCTAGGATCCTCTTTGTGAGGTACTTTTGCAGCCTCCCCAGTTGTTGCAGGTATCTAGTGAGGTACATGCGAAATGGGGCATTATACTCGATGATTGGCCTAATGAGGGAAGACTAGATGGAGACAATGACCTGTTTCTTCCTGGATGCAAAACCCTTAGTAATGAGATGTGCCACATAGAAAGACCTTCTGACCACAGTGGCAATGTAGTGGTCAATTGAGAGGTTGCTGTCAACCTGTGTTCCCAGATCTCTTATAATGCCTTCTGTGTTCAGTGGCCTACCATTGATGTGGTAATTCATAGAAACCAGGTTTTTCCCAAAGGGGATGACGACACATTTTTTGGCATTGAGCTTAAGGCCATGGTTCTGTCATCAGTCATTGGTCTCAGTGAGGCCTTTCTGTAGGATGTCAACATCACTTGGGGAGTTAATAATAGCTCCCAACTTACAGTCATCTGTGAACTTTGTCAGCCAGAGTCCCTTCGTGTTGGCCTGGACTTCAGAGAAGTAGATACCAAACAGAAGAAGACCCAGGACCGAATCCTGTGGGACTCCACTCATGACTGGTCGGCAGTCTGACTTGGAATCGGCTACTTTCACACTGTGGGTTCTATCTGTGAGCCAGTTTGCAACCCACCTAGTGATATAGGGGTTGATGCCTAGCTTAGTGAGTTTTTCTATGATTCCTGAGTGGGGAATGTTATCAAAGGCCTTGGCCAGATCAAGGTAGGCTGTATGAACCACCTTGCCTTCATCCACAGCTCTGGTGACTGACTCAAAGAAGTCGACCAAGTTGAGCAGGCATGATCTACCCTTCACAAAACCAAACTGTGTTGGATCCAGAGTTTGGTGATTCCCTATATCCTTGTTTATTAGGTCTATGATGATGCGTTCCATAGCTTTGCATATCAGACTCATCAGGCTAATGGGGCGATAGTTCCCAGGGACTGTAGTCGGTCCTCCTTTATGGAGAGGTGTGTGTGTGTGTGTGTGTGTGTGTGTGTGTGTGTGTGTGTGTGTGTGTGTGTGTGTGTGTGTGATACAGAAGAATTACTGTGGCAGAGCTAGCCACCCAGCAGTGTGTACATTGGCTCTAGATAATGGTCACTGGTGATGTGACACCCCGGCCCCTTGTACAAAATGGTTAAAGTGTGTTGATGCAGATGCTGATTTGCTCTCTCTCGTTACTTTATTTCCCTTTCTTCGTTAGCACAGTAATACTTAATGGATCTATAAGTCTGGTCTGTTGTATCTGTATTCTCAACAACATTTTTACAGTTTTACATGTAAATTTCACACTCCAGTTATATATTTTAGAATAGGTATTTATTTTTTTTCTCTCACAATTCCTTTTCTCTAATTCGTATCACATCTTCCTTTTGTTAGATTCTTTTAAGTTGTTTCTCATTTTGTTTTTTTCAGTTTTATCACTAAACATACTTGTCATTTTTTTCCCATTCCACCAAAAAATCACCTCTATACCCACTCCATAATACCTACATTATTTTGTATTTCCGGTTCCTTAGAACTTCTTAGAATTCCTCCCTTGTGTCTCACTTCCCCTTTCCTTACTTATTTTTTCATACCAAATTTCTTTATAATTATTACACAATTTGTGAAAGAGTTAAATGTAACTTTGTACCTTTCTGTTTTTAATATCTCTTGATAAACTGTATAGCCAGTATATACCGTGTATAACCAGTATTTCTCCCATTACACACTGACACATTTTCCTAAATATCCTGAAACATTCCACTTTTCCAACTCTTCCCACCATCTTAGCACTAACTATTTTCTTTCTTTCTGTTAATGTGTCCCAATCCCACCACCACGATAATATAGAATAATGTTACTAAACTCTCCTACCTTGGGAAACAATATGCATTCATTGGTGTCAGAAATGTTGCTACCATTCATTATCTGTTAAGTTTACCTGTTATTTAATTTACATACAGACATACCTAATCAAGTCACTTATTCATCTATAGGTAGATCAGAATGCTTCCCCATAAACAGTCCTTTGACCTGTTTTCAGTGTCTTTGACAGTTTTAATTCTACTGTTCTATAATACTAAAATCACACTGTACCATGACTATTTCCCAAATATACTGAACTATTTCCATTTTACTTAAAGTAATGCAATGTTAAACGTTAACAGGTTATCTTTGTTAGCAAAGGCAGTAAGATTATACAGTGTGGCCTTTAAGAGCATTCAGAATTCTAACTCCTTTCTATCCCTCCTTCCACTCACCTCTGTTCCACCTCTCCCTTGCCTTCATTAATACCTCTGCCAGTTTTCTGTGTATCTCCCTGTCCTAGCAGTCCTTTCTGTGGGGTCTGTTACTGTCCCTATAAAAAATTACTTTTACAGATCCAAGGCAAAGTTGTTCTTTAGAATGTTCTGTAAGTGCCCCCCCCCCCCCCCCATCTGTCCTCTCTGTTCAGGATGACTCCTTCACATCTGCAGGACATTATTTTGTGCACCCATATCGTTGTTCTTTAGAATGTTCTGTAAGTGCCCCCCCCATCTGTCCTCTCTGTTCAGGATGACTCCTTCACATCTGCAGGACATTATTTTGTGCACCCATATCGTTGTTCTTTAGAATGTTCTGTAAGTGCCCCCCCCCCCATCTGTCCTCTCTGTTCAGGATGACTCCTTCACATCTGCAGGACATTATTTTGTGCACCCATATCATGATCCCTTCTCTCCTCTCCAGTCTCTGCTCATATCCTTCCCCTTCTATCTCATGTGATCTTCTTGTGCCTTCCTTTGGACTCCTTCAAGCAGTCATATGTGTTTTTTGCTTGCATGACCACCAAAACAGCATATGGTACTAGCTGTGGTCTAGAGAAGTACAAGCATTATCTCCTTGCTTATAGAATGTATTCCCATCAGGATATGGATTCATGTTGACTCGCTGAAGTTAGGTGGCTTAATGCCTTACAAACACAAGGTGCAGGGTTTGAGTCTTACAAGGGATAATTGGCTAGGCTTAAAATGGCTCGCAAGGTCAGTTAGCTTAGTACTAAACTATGAACCTATGAACCTATATATTGAAAAAAGGTGTACAGAAACTACCTACAGCATGCATCCTGCACCCCCCCCCCCGTGTGGTTGGACAACCCCTACATAACCCAAGTAATATATATCACCTCTGAGGTCACACAACAGTGGAGAAAAAGGCAGACTCCAATGCCAGTAAATGTAGTTTTGGCAAACTTAATTCGATCATTTCTCATTCATCAAAACTACATTGAGTGACCTGATACATTTCCTGAGGATACACCCCAGTATTTTGCTAGCTGTTGCCACTGTCTGCTGGTCCAGTCCAAGTGGAATTGATGTTCTTGGATCCTTTTTTAGGTTCATAGGTTCATAGGTTGGTACTAGGCTATCGGCCCTAGGGCCTATACAAGCCTAGCCGTAACAATTCTCTGACTATTTCTTCCCACACTATTTACTTCCTGGACCCCTGTCTAGCAGGGTGACTGACATGATCCCCGGGGTGAATTTCCTTTCTCCCATCCAATCGTCAAAGTTCCTTTTGAAGAGGGCCAAAGAGGTGCTCTGCTTGACATGTGTGGGCAGTCTATTCCAGAGTCTGGGGAGTCTCTGGGTCAGGAACCTATCCATCCAGCATGTTTTGTTTATTGTGATGACAAGCTTTAGATCCCTGGTGCATGTGGCTCTGAAAAATTGGGATTTCTTTAAGTGTAGCAAGTCCAACAGCTCTGGGTTTGACATGGCCTTCTAAGTTAAGTAGAGATCACCTCTGAGTAGACGATATGCGACAGAGTATAGCTGGAGTTTTTTAAGGCGGTCAGCATAGGGCATCTGCTTTAGGCCTGTGATTCTTTTAGTGAGATATTTCTGTGGCCTTTCCAGTTGTTGCAGGTGTCTTGAGAGATACATACCAAATAGGGCATTGTATTCTATAATGGGTTTAATGAGGGATGAGTACAGTGGGACAATGACCTCCTTTTTTCTGGATGAAAAGCCCTTAGTGATGAGGTGTGCCACATAGAAGGATTTCCTGACTGTTGTGGCAATGTGGTTATTGAAGGTTATTGTGGTTACTGTCCACCTATGTCCCTAAGTCTCCTATCACACTTTTAGTGTTTAGTGTACTGCCACCTACATGGTAATTCATGGGTACATGTTTTTTTCCAAAGGGAATAACTATACATTTCTTGGCATTGAGCTTGAACCCATGGCTCTGGCACCAAGCATCTGTTTCTGTAAGGCCCTTTTGTAGAGTATCCACATCATTTGGAGATTCAATAATGGCTTCCAGTTTGCAGTCATCCACGAACTTTGTTAGTCAGAGTCCCTTAGTATTGGCCTGTACTTCAGAGAAGTAGATGCGTGGTCCCAGGACTGAACCCTGAGGTACTCCACTTGTCATTTGTCTGGAGTTGGATTTGGAGTCAGCTACTTTTACAGTGTGGGTTCTGTCAGTAAGCCAGATGGCAACCCATTGAGTGATGTAGGAATTAATGCCCAGCTTAGTAAGGTTATCTATGATTCCAGAGTGGGGGATAGTGTCAAAGGTCTTGGCGAGGTCCAGATAGGCTCTGTGGACTGCCTTACCCTTGTCCACTGCTCTGGAGACTGATTCAAAGAAGTCAATCAGGTTCAGGAGACAAGATCAGCCCTTCACGAACCCAAAATGGGTGGGGTCCAGTGTTTGAAGGTTGCCAATGTCTTTGTTTATAAGTTCCATGGCCTTGCAGATCAGGCTCATCAGACTGATGGGGCGGTAGTTCCCGGGATCCAAGGTGGCTCCCCCCTTGTGGAGTGGGATAACTGTAGCTGTGCGCCACTCAGTGGGCACGAAGCCTGAGGTGAGGGTATGATTAAACATGACACTTAGGCGAGGTGCCAGTTAAGTTTGTAGTTCATGTAGTACACAACCTGGGATGTCATCTGGTCCCATGGATGCTGTATTCTTAGCTTTGGAGAGTGCGTTTTTTATCTCTGTTGCCATTATTACCGAAATTGTGCAGTCTTCCGATATTGAGATGGGTCATTTAGCGGGAGAGAGGGGGTGAAGTTGGCACTGAATCGATCTGCCAGGTTATTGGCAATATCCTTGGGATCAGTATATTTAATGCCATTCTGTTGTAGCTCAGAGCAGATCTGAGCATTGCCATTTAGATTCTTGACATAGTTATAGAATGCTTTGTGGTTGTCTTTGGAATCTTTGGCAATTTTATTTTTGTAACTAGCTTTGGAGGATTTTATGAGGGATCTCAGCTTCTTACCGAGGCTGGTAAGGGAGTTTTTTGCATCCAGGGATTTTCCTCTTTTCTGCAATAGTTTCTTCCTTTTGTTGCAAAGTTTGTTTATGGCAGAGAACCACCAGATTGGCTTCATTTTTGTTAGAGGAGAGCATCTTGGTTCTATTTGGAATGGCACGATTCATGCATGAGTGGATGTGCTTTAGTGTAGGACTCATTTCAGTTCCCATCTGCATGGGTGTCATGAAGTTTGTCACTTCTGACTTAAGTAGCATGAAGTTGGTTTTGGAGAAGTTTTTTATGGAGGTTTCCTTACTGGGGGGTGGGGGTGGGATGTGGATGTTAAGGGTGATTAGCTTATGGTCTGACATGACCAACAAGGTGGTGACCATAGGTGTGGAGCATCGATTTTCCATGTTGGTAATGACCAGGTCTAGGATATTGGAGCCCCTGGAGGGACAATGGATTAGTTGATCCAGGGCATTGGAATTTATGAATTCCAAGAACCGTTGGGCAAAGGTGTTGGCACATGAGTAGTTTTCCCAGTTAATGGCAGGGTAGTTGAAGTCACCCAGTATTAAAGTGTTTGGTTGTATCTTAATATTTTCCAGCATGTTTAGAAAGGTGTAGTGAGAATCTTGGGGTATTGTGGGGGATCTGTAGCAAGCTACAATTTGGATTACAGTCTTACCTAGTGTTAGTTGCACCTGGAGAATTTCAGACACATTGTGTTGGGCAACTAGCCTGGTGGTGTGAATATCCTTGGTGAATATGGACACTCCTCCACCTTTTGTGTTTCGATCCTGGTTTGGTGGCCGAAAAGTGTGGTAAGAGTTGTAGCCTGGAATTGCAGGGGTGCTCTCTGGAGCCTTGAACCAGGTCTCATTTACTGCACAGATATCGATGTTCTCCATTTTTAGGAGTGCCTCGAGAGAGTGCATTTTGAGGTTTAGACTTCTAGCATTGAGTAGCATTACCTTCAGATTCTGCATGCTTGTACCTGTTATGGTGGTGGTTTTGTCCTTTGAACTTTGCCTAAAAAAGGCACTATAGGGGTGGCAAGAACCTTAGCCAGTAACCTGAATCCCAAGGGCGACAGGTGCAGACCATCTCTGGCAAAGCATTGTGGTCTGTCTGTTTACTTTCTTTTCCCATTGTTTCACTCCCCAGCTGATAATTCATAACAAGGTTGTTTTGGTGTAAGTGCAGTATTTTACAGCTATTCACACCGGCTCTCACCTGGGATTCCTCGGGTACATCTGAAATGAACATTGTGAGGAGTATCAGATGTAGGACTGACCCCTGTTGCACTTAATTAATTACATTTCTTATTCCTGACGTTGTTACTGTTCCCACATAAATGCACTGATTCAGTCCATTTAGCCTAGATCCTGCCTTCAGCTTCTGCAGTTTTCCCAGCAGCCATGTGTGTGGGACTGAGTCATATACCTGACTGAAGTCCAGATAGCTCACTATGATTCCCCTGTTTAGTTTCCCTGCAATCAAAGCATGCCAATATCAGGTCAGAGAATTATAGTACAATCAGTGCAACATCCTAGGCATATGCCTCGGACCTGTCCACAAGATTGATACGCAGTGCTGCATGCACCTACCGCTGAGACTGTGTCCCAGCAGACACACATTCACACCACCAGTGGCATCGATACATCTGGCCACTAATCTCTGTTGGTTGTCATCCTGGAGACTGTTGTCCTCTAGGACAGCAAATAGCCTTTCTCTCAGGATCCTCTCCACAACCTTCCCTGCCACTGTTGTTAGGCTAACGTGCCTTTTGCTCTGGTCCCTTACTCCCTCGCTGACTATTACTATTCTCCTGTTCTCAGGCACTTCTGCAATGGACAATTATCTGTCAAAACTACCTTCATGGGATTTGTTAACACACCTACCAGATTCACGTGTACCCTTGAAGACAGCCCATCTAATCTCTGTGCTTTCACCTGCTTTCAAGGAAGCCATATCCTTCTCAACCTTTGCCTTCTCTAGCCTTTTACCTGACCATCGATCAAAACTCACATCTATCTTCTTCCCAGAATGGCACCTTCCTCTTGCTTTTGTTTTTAAAGACTTAACCAACATACTCCCTCATTAAGTCTGATTTTATTCTATTACCTCCCATTTTTGCTCAGTCTGGCTAAGTCTGTCCTCCTTTCTTTCTTTCTATGTATCTGAAGGAGCCTTTGTTCCCACCTGTTAAACACTTCTGCCAGTTCCCTTTATCCTGAGCCTTAACTTAGGTAAACTTATAAACAAACTGGCTATTACATTCATACATGTTCACTCTCTGGCTGCACTCTCAAAATGGCACTGAGTATAGCATGTGCTTGCTGTTTATACATACACGTTCAGGTCTTGAAACGCTTCTTAAAGACACACACTCTGTCCTGTATATGGACACTGATTTTCTTCATTAGCCATTCCAAACATATACCACGTTACTTCCTCACATTCTCCAATCAAATGATCCTACCGTCTCACTTCTTCTGTCAAACTCCACATTATACTACTGTAAACTATTTCTCAACCCCGCCAAGGCCAAAATTATGTTTTTTGAAACTCCTCAGTAAATTCACCAAACCTTGCAGGTTATACTGCATAAAACTTTGCTTCACTGCAGCTGACAACCTCCCACCTGAATATCTAAAGATAGTTGCCAGTGCCATAGCATAACCAGTGTCTATCCTGATCAGTAGATCAATGACTGAATTCCACGTAGCCTCACTATTGAAAAAATCTTATATTGTCCCTCTTCATAAAGGTGGCATCTCAGCTGATATCTCTAACTTTTGGCCTATTGCAATATTATAACCTCTCTCAAAATTTTTTGAAAGCTGTATTCATATGCAACTCCTCCACCATCTTCTACAGAAATAGCTGTTAATATCCACCTAACATAGCTTCCACCCAAAACACAGTACAGTTACTGCCCTCCTGTCATTCACTGACAGCATAAACAAATACAGGGACTCGTGCAAACATGTTTCTTCTTTAGTCCTTGACTTGTCAAAAACTTTCAGTGCAGTTTCTCACACTAAACTCCTGTACAAAGTGTCTCAGCTTAGAATATCCCTTTCTTCCTTACTGTGGTTCAATAGCTGTTCAACTGACATGCTCCCCTGTGTAAAACAGCAGAATACTCTCTTTCATACCTGCAGGTTTCCACTGGTGTCCCTTCCTCGTCAATATCTTTATTATTGACCTCTATACCTTCGTAGGTCTAGCATCTCTTATACAATGTGCTGATAATTCTAGCTTATACGTGCATCTAATAACTTATCTGAATGCCTCCATATCATGCCAAGAAGCTTTTTCTTCAGTTGAAAAATTGCTCCATAATAACCAGCTAATATTCACCCCTAAAAAACAAAGTTACTGCCATTTCCCCAGACTGCACACTCCTAAGAAAGCAAATTTCAAAATCTTTTCACTAAACAAAACTGAAATCAAAGTGGTCTCCCATACAAACTTTTTGGGGTGATTATAGACGATAACCTTAAATTTAATCTGCATCTTCAAAATAACATAAAAAAGACTCCCCAAAAATTAGGAGTGCTCTACAGGCCTAAAACTTCCTTAGCAACACCAACCAAACTACTCTTGCCACTACCTGTAAACTCCCATCTCTCTTATACTGTACACCCATCCTGACCAACCTTCAGGCTACAGTTAAAAGTAAGCTGGAGGCATGCTATAATAAAGATGCAACAATTGCCACCAACAAATAATACTGCAGCCACCAGTGTATTGGCCTTAAGATTTTGAATTGGCTCGAAGTGCCTCAGCACTTAGATTACATACAGCTTCTCTTTGCGCACATTATTCACAAATAATGTTGATTGCCCTGTTTTTCTCCTACTCTTTTTCCTGTCACACTAATAGACTATTTTGCTCCAATGAACAGTATCTTTTCAGCATATATAACCTCACAAATTCTCTGGCCAAAGTCTCCACTCATACTCTGTCGCTAAAAAATGGAATTCTATCTCTCTGCAAATTATATCTACCTCTAATCTCTCCAACTTCAAACAACTTCTAAAAAATTCCCTAAATAAAACCTGGCTCTGCTCCTGCACTACCCCAGGCTGAACTAACCCCTCCCTCCTTCCACCACTAGCATACTTTAACTATGTTCGGAGAGAAGGAATTAGTAAATTCTATTTCTTAGACAAAGAACAAATATATTTTTGCCTAAGCTATATTATCTAGCCATCACTGTTCGAAATAGTATGCTCAGTGTGTTTAATGTCATCTGTATGAACTACAACTTGTGAATACTTTATCTATTGACAATGTTCTTTTTCAACTTATTATAGCCGTCCCAAGTATTTGCACAATGTACGTATAGGTTCACACTGTATAACCTGAAGAAGAATGTTTACTTAGTTAAAATATTGTTCTGTATTAGGTTTTGTTATAACTTTATTAAACTGTAACCATATTACGTCATTGAGGAGCTCTTCTCCACGGGCCTCCACTGAAAATGGGATATTATCGCAGTCAAACATTCTCATTGAACGAATGTCAAATAAATAAATAAATAAAATAATATGCCTACTAAACCTAAACATATTACACTGGCAAGTGTACTACTTATTTATTTATTTATGTATGTATGTTGGTTGGAATGTCTGACTCGGAAGGACCCATTTTCAGTAGAGACCCGAGGAGAAAAGCTCCACAAACAATACAATATGGAGTTTAAATACACAATTTGCATATTACAGTCAAGGTAGATACAGCATATTACAGTGAAGGTGAATAGGACATAAAACATGAACAATTCACAAAAGAGTCATAGTTGTTACAAAGAGTTTTTTAGCAGTTAGTAAGTAGAATAAAGAATATGTGGGAAGTAAGGTGGGACAGGAGTAGACAATGTGATTCAGGGATGAGTAGTTAGGAAGGGGGTTTTGCTTCTGGCAAGGAGGCTTCTAGACAGAAGTTAGGAGAGGCATTTATTGGTGTATGATAGTCAAGAGTGGAAAAGTATGCATAAGGTTGTATATATGACGGTTTGTAACAGAGGTATGAGGTTGAGGGATATGGGGGGATAAGGCAAAGGCTGAGGAGAGTGGTATGGTACAGGGGAAGATATAGGGAATGGAAGAGGAGGACTTAGAGACGGAGGGGGTGCAGAAGACCTAGATTGTTTATTACTCATTTCATTGTTGCAATTTAATAGTGAATAATTATAGATGAACTTAGCCAGGGTTGGAACAAGACCACAGCCAGCAATTGTTGCAGTGCTGTTTAAGTTGAGTTTTGAAGGTCAATAGTTCATTTGCCACTTTAAAACAAAGAGGGATATAATTCCAGATATTTTGGATGCACTTGGAGTAGAAGGAGTTACCACCTGTGTTATTAGACATGGTAACTAGTAGGAGTGATCTGTTGGGTGATCCTAGGTCTCTGCTCTTACTGTAGAACTGCAGTAAGTGTTGGAGTGCAGCACATTTTTGGTATGTAAATGAGTTTGTTGACAGTGATTGGTTGGGTAAATGTTAGATAATTGGGTAGTTCTAACCAGTGTAATGCACTTAAAGTGCTGTGCAGTGCAGTCATGAGCTCTGTGGGGGTACTGATTTCCAATTGGACTATTTTGTTATAGCAAGCTTCTAATTTTGATATCTGTTTCTTATTTAAGTTAGTGAGAACTGGACAGGCATATAAAAGAAATGAAAGTAAATAGGTTCAGCTTATCGACTGCCTTGTGGATTTAGTAATATAAACATTGACACTATAACGGGACTGTAGCTTCTTATATGTGGCTTTGGCAGCTTGCGTTATGCACTGTCAGTTTTTAATTTTCATCAGTTAATACTCCAAGGAGTTTGGTTTCTATTTTGATACTGCGGAATGAAGTGATATGAAACAAGGGTACTATCCCAGAGTATTTTTGGGTGTGAAGAGCATTTCCTTAGCTTTTTTTAGGATTAAGTGATAGATGAGAGTTTGTCAGCCAGGAATCAATAAAAGAGAAGGCAAGTTGTGTTTTTGCCAAGAGTTTTGGAAGGGCTTGTGCAGAGCAGATGAAAATGGAATCCTGGGTGTATTGTGCCATTCAGGCAAGGTTGGTTGCTGTGTGAAGTTTATTAGTGAAGACTTGAGCCCTGTGAAAATCCCACAGTTAATGCTAAGGGAGGGAAGAAGTCCTGTTGCCATTTTACTGCTTGTTGTACCAGTTAAATAACTATGGAACCAAGATAGTGATGAAGAACTAAGTCCAATGGTGGATAGTTCATTAAGAAGGTTTCGGTAGGAGACTGTGTCAAATGTTTTATATAGGTCAATGAAGAGAGGTTAGACTGGCTTACCATAATTTCTGTTTTGATTGACTGAATTAGTGAAGCTTAGTAGGATAGCTGTGGTACTATGATCAGGTCAAAACCATGTTGTGTATTTGTTACAAGGTTATTTTTGAAGATAAGCTACATGAGTATGGATACATGTTTCCATTATTTTGGATATGGGGGATAGGATTGTTATTGGTCTATAATTTGAAAATTCAGTTGAGTTACCACCGTTGTGTAAGGGAATGATGTACGACACTTTCCATAAGTCAGGGATATGGTTTTCCATAATTGAGCTGTTGACTGACATAGAGATAGGGTTAGTAGCCATTGTCATCTGTTCACAACTTAATTTAAGTCTATCATTGGCAGTTCCAAATCCCTCATTCATCACTTCCATCCCATATTCCAAACCACTTACTTAGAGTAAACTTTTTCACAAAGTCCAGATATATTATGGTGTTTCTTAAAATATTGTAAAATATTTATAACTACAGTTCCATAATTTCTAAACAAAAGATGTGTATATATTAGGCTTCACAACAGGATGGCTATGAATTTTACAATATTTTAAGAAACACCATAATATATTTTAGACCTGCAGTGGTGGTGCTGCGGTAGCATTGTCGCCTCACAGTAAGACGCTGTCCAGTTCGATTCTCAGTAGAGCGTCTTCGTAAAAATCAACTACCAATCATTAGCGGACCGGAGTTCCACTGTGGCGAACCCTTGCCGGGAAAAGCCGAAAGACACAAAGAAACAGGATGGATATGAATTTTGAATGCAGTTCGTTGTGTTCTAAAGGTATGAAGCATTTCCTACACCATCTGTAACACCTGCATAGATTTATGTAACACATCATGTTATAAACTCATTCAGTACATGTATCAATGCATTAGGTCCCATTAATAAAAATTTCATATTTTTTCACCAAACATAAGTTGAAGAAGGTCATGTTCCCTCCTCACATAACAGACTGATCATTTTCGGCCATAAGCCAATCGCTGTGCCTTTCTTTATCACAATGCGCTTGTATTCTTTAGAGAACACTGTTTCACTGTGGCACTGTTTCACCATGGCTCCTCCTCTCACCACTATAGAACTTACGTGCAGTTTTTCATCAACTCAGTTCCATCAGTACACCCATGGGAGTCCATCTGACATCAGACTTCTTACTTACATCATCCTCATCAGCATTTATAAAACAGTTTTAAATCTGCTTCAGTAGATCCTGTCCAACTAATGCATGCTCTTTCGCTTTCTAACACTTCTGTACTTTGCACAATGTCATACCATCACCCACAAAGAATCCGGAGGTTTTTATTAAAATCATAAGCAACATTCTTCCCACCAAACATAACACTTTTAATTTATTACAAAATCATGAAAGGCACAGTTAATCACTTATAAATTGCATGCACTCACTAGAAACCAGTGTTTTGAATCAGAAAAAGTTAACTATTTTCACCTACTATTTAAAATAACAGATAAATGTTTACTTTTTAATTGTTGTAACAAAATGGAATCTATTATTACACATGTATGACTTAATAGCTCACATTATCCTATAAATTGTTTTCTTTATGCATTGCTTTCTTTATTATGAACCAGCTAGAATGTTATCAAAAGAAACTTGTCATAGTTTCATATTCCACTTATTAATAAGGCAACTCTAAAATCGCTTTGTATAACTACAATCACTATATGTGAAGTAGTTTCTTGGACTTTTTTACTTTTGTTTCTATTACAAAATCTCTCAATATGTTGTTTCTGTTTCATGTGTGCTTTTACCAGAATGTATTCATAACAAAATAATTATATGGGTATTATAGTATTGTATAACCTTTTCCCATCCCTCCTGACTAACTTTAACAAACTAAATGTTTATACTGTACTTTAATCTTGCATGAGACATCCTTTATCTGCTACCTTCTTCTCTTTTCTTAATAAATCCCTGTCTGATCAGTTTCCAACTTTTTATTCTTGTATTAAAGCATTTCTTGTCTCTCACCAGTACTGATTTCCTCTCTATAACAATTCAAATCAAGGTAAAAAGACAAATTTATGCTATGATTCAACCCCCTTCCTAGTATCTAATGAGTTATACAAAAATATAGTTTAACTAGATTTAATCTAGTAACTCGCATCTCTTTAAATCATATATGCAACAATCTTATTTCCCATCTAATCAGCATAGGAGACGAAGCAGATGCAGGTGCAGTAAAAGTAAAATAAAAGCATTCTTAATGGCAGCTGTTGTGGCACAGAGGAATAAAGTCATGACTACATCCCGGAAGTCTGAGTTCAGTTAGCATTTAACAACACTAACAAGGGAGCATGGTCATTTGACAACACTAACAAGGGAGGGTGGGAATTTGAAAGTGTTAACAAGGGAGGGTGGGCATTTGACAAAGCTAACAAGGGAGGGTGGGCATTTAACAAAACTAACAAGGGAGTGTGGGCATTTGACAGTGTTAACAAAGGAGTGTAGTCATTTGACAAAGCTAACAAGGGAGGGTGGGCATTTGACAGTGTTAACAAGGGAGCGTGGTCATTTGATAAAGCTAACAAGGGAGGGTGGGCATTTGACAACGCTAACAAGGGAGGGTGGGCATTTGACAAAGCTAACAAAGGAGCATGGTCATTTGACAAAGCTAACAAGGGAGGGTGGGCATTTGACAATGCTAACAAGGGAGGGTGGGCATTTGACAAAGCTGACAAGGGAGGGTGGGCATTTGACAAAGCTAACAAGGGAGCGTGGGCATTTGACAAAGCTAACAAGAGAGTATGGGCATTTCATAACTCTAACAAGGGAGTGTGGGTATTTGACAAAGCTAACAAGGGAGCATGGGCATTTGACTAAGCTAACAAGGAAGCATGGGCATTTGACAAAGATAACAAGAGAGTGTGGGTATTTCACAAGACTAACAAGGGAATGTGGGCATTTAGCAACACTAACAAGGGAGTGTGGGCATTTGACAATGCTAACATGGGAGGATGGGTGTTGCCCACCTTGGGGGGGGGCAAGGTAGATTAGAGCAGTATATACACAGCCACAATACCTCAGAGAAGGGACAGACTTAAATTGGAAGTCCAGCAGACAGGCTTACAGCTCACTAGCTGTTTATTGGTAGTCTCAATTACCAAGTGCAAGCTGCAGTCACAGGACGAGGGCATTGTGAGTCCATGTGGTGATGTGGGTAGCTAGTCCCCCTGCCAAAGAACAGGGTTAGAAAGTTACACAAAATGCTCTCACTGCCAGAATGCCATTGAGAACATAAACTTTCCACTGCCTTCCTGACTGATAACTCCTCTGAATGTCTCTTACCTTTAGAGATATGGGGACCTCCAATGGCTAGGGAATGAGTCGGGTTAAATCCAATATGAGAGAGGCTTGATGGTCGGCAAGTGAGGAGGAAGCACCAAGAAAAAAGAAGGGCAAGTATTCTGGGCAAGTAATCTTCTTTTTCCACATCTCAGGAAACAACTCCTTACACTCTCTTATGATTTATACATCATACCTAACCAGTTTAATCCCCCAGTGTCCATGTTACCTACAAATACCCTTAGAATTTCCCTGATTCTTTGTGTAAAGTGAATCCCTTTGGACACCATTTCAGCAGTCTCTAAACACGTCTGTATCACCTCCCCTCCACAGTATTCCCATTAAATCTATCTCCGACCACTCACACATTTCCATTAACTCTGCTTCATGCTATTTATCTGTCACTAAAGAGAACAGCATCCACATAGGCTACTGTCCTTTTCTAAACATCTTTATTCAATCCTGTTTTAGACAGTCACATATATACACAGACATTAATAGAAGAGAAAACAAACTATAGTAATGTTTTCATGCGATATATATACTTTTTTTAACAATTATCATTTGCTTCGACATTACATAAATTGCTCAGTTCCTGCCTTCCCTAAAACCTCACACTTCTTCCAGAACATTATTCTGCATGTATTGTTCCCACAATTCCAATTTATTTAATTTGCTTTTTCTTTTTTTCTAAACATCCCACCTGCAGTTCTTTTATCGCTTTTACAATGCTCAGTACACCAAGGTGGCGTTAAGTATGAGTGAAAGAATAATGAAAGATGTTGGAACGTACCGGAAAGTAGATGTAATTAAGGGTTGTAGCATACAATTCTGAATTATTGGAAAATGGAAATCAAAATCATATGCTACTACACAGCATTATACTTATTACTTTTATGTCAAGAAGTCCCTCAGCAGCAACCCCCCCCCACTATTACTGTCTGCTTCTAATTTGTTTTTATTAGTTACAGCTTTTTCTGCATCTTTTTTATTAATTTAATACAACTAAATTATGCTGCTTTAGAAATGTTTTTTCTCTCCATTTTCACTGTTATTCGTATGAATGTTTTCTTCATTTTAAATCCTATTTCCGTTTTTTCATATTTATCAAACATGACTTCTGTCTTCACACAATGTACATATTACTTATTTTCCATATGTCACCTAACTGTCCTCCTGTCTGGCAAATTACATGATTATCAACAGTGTAATCATTCTTAAAGTGATCCGCACAGGAACATGAATCATGTTTTCATGTTCTACATAAAATGGAAAGCCTCTATACTTTCCTCCAGGTGAGAACTGTTAACTAAATGCAGTTGGAAACAACATACCAGTATTTACTTTTCCAGCAAAATCTTCCCTTTACTTTATACCTTCTAATCCAAAATCTCTCATTAAAATCGCTTTTAAACCTTCTAAAAGGGGGCAATGTATATTTAATGAACAAAATCAGGAATCATCCTTTCAAAACTTCTAAGTGAAAGATAATTGCAGACTTTATCTTATCAGTACTGCTCTTGATTCAAACTTTTTAATTCTACATTTTCTTTTCAATGCTAATTCATCCCAGAGTTTCAGAAAAGCTTTGTTTTTGTGACGATAATTTTGAAAACTTCTATCTCCCTGTGAAAGTCATACAATATGATGTGTCATTGGGAAAAAAAAACAAACTTGTTAACAAACTTTCGCCAATTTATATTGTGTTAGCATATCTGTAACATATTTGCTTATTTTTATCAGTTTTTACACCAGATTTTACCACCTCCGAGAAAAAGTTTTACTTTCACTTTTTTCCATCTAATTGAGTAATGTTGTTGTGAATCAGTCCATCTTTCTCAACACTAATTATTCCATGTGGTGGCTTCGTACTGCTTCGTTCTGGACTCCAGACCACATTAGCAGGATACCACTGCTCACTGTAATGTAATTTCTGCCAAAGCTTTTTTTTCTGTTCTCCTACAGCCTCAGTTGACATGTACCTTTCTTCTGCCTCCCCCATAACCACTGCATCACCAGCTAGCTTCCAGATTTGATTCAACCAAATCCATTACAGTTACATTTTCAGCTCCACAGGTAAATCTCTATTGTGTTCCATGACAAGAATACTCATATCTTTGTTTCATCAGTCTAATTAAACAAACTTATAGCAAATCTTTAGCATCAAGAAAATATGTAACACTGTCCATTAATTCTTCATTCAGCCCACGGGTGACCACTAATGTAATGCCACAGGCAGAACTGTAGCCGACTTATCAAACCCCTGATGCTCCCCACCCCCCCACCCCCAATCTGTGCCCCTCAAGTTAAGGAGCTCCATTCCTGGCTAGTGCTCCAAACCTCAGGAGCAAGCCAGATTCCATTTCTTCACTAAGATGAGGATCAACATAAATAAAAATAAAACAAAAAATAAATAAATGCTGGTGCTGCCAGCTGAACCCTTTAACACATTGCACCCAGTGCAGATGGTCACAGTGATGCATATATTACCACAAAGCTTTCCTGAGGAAACAGCCTCCACCATAACCACAATGGAACTTCTGCACTGCTTGTGCCAAATCTGGTACAGGCTTTATAAATGGGTCATCTACAGGTGCTCAGGTGCAATTAGCTTACAACAAACTTCCGTTCTGCAACTCACTTGTGTTGGCAAGTGCCCTAACTCCCACCACCCTGATTCTCATGCACTTCCAGTGAACTAGCTATACCACCCAAAACTGTACCCTAACCCTACAAATAATATTCCTGATCCCTAAACCTAGAATTTACCTCCCCTCCCCAACCCAGTGCTAATTCCTAGTCACTGCCTAAACCTAAAATCAATCTCCCTTCCTTAAACCTAAAGCCCCCCCTCCCTTCCCATTTCTCTTCCCCACAATGGGAGCTTTATTGTCTGTGACTGTTGTAAAAGTTGCATCCCTGAACTTATGTTCGAGTTCAAGCAGCTGCGTGGCCAGTTGGGTGGATGAGAAAACAGCCAAGCCACTCAAGCTTCTGCCTGTGAGTTCCTGGAGTTTGAGCAACTGGGGCATGAGCGTCTGTAAGAGTCCCTTTATAAATACTATACCATATTGTTCTCCAAACAAAAACACAAACTCAAGATGTCAAGAGTGAACTAGCTGGTTCATAAATGAAATAATATGACAAAAAGGCTGACTAATTTTATATAAATATGACCTTAAAGATGACCACAACTGAAAACATATTTTTTTTCATCATATATTGACCTTCTTTGCAATACTAATCTCCTTGAAACAGTCTTAAGAGGTTAGCATCACTTTCTAATCTATTATATCTCAAAATTACCCGAGGCAGGCTACCATTCTGATATGATTTTGTTTTACAGACACTATTTCTTCTTACCACAGTATACTTTGTGTTTGCAAAAAAATTATACTAGAGAGGTAAAATGTATGCTGCCACAAAATACCAAAATGAAGTTACACAGAATTACACAGAAATTCAAAACAGTATATAGGCAAACTGTATTCCCCAAAACAGGCCATAAACAGAGGAAGAAGTACTTAAATAATTTTATATGTGGCATTATTGGGGATGAATTAATAACTCTCAATTTCTTCACTCAAAAATCAGAGAAAAAAGCTCAAAATGTAATTACACTGCTATGCTTTAGTTCACAATGGTTTGTCACACAACTTCAAACATTATCAGAGATGGGGAAAACATTTTAAGGCAAATTGAAGGGTATTCATAAAACTTAGCAACACTTAATCAATTAGCCAAGGGTACATTAAAGAAAAGAGAAAGGGTTTTATGGTGAGAAAAAAATTGATACTCAGGTGGGGCTCTCATTTAATGTACTAGCTCCCTATGTTTTAGAATTATAGCATATCTATTTACCAGTTTGTGTGTTTGTACACAGATGTACTACACAGTGCAGTGTATTAATGTAGACAGACACTACATTTAATCTTTCACAATATTGAATATATAACTGATCAAAACTCAACTGTTGGCAGCTTAAAGTCATGATCCATTAAAACTATAACAAAATGAAAGACAGAAAAAAATGAAAACAGATGACACAAATACAAAAGTAATCCCCTGATAGTCCCACAGCACAACACATCAAAATAAAATAAATGATATATCACCAAACAGTGATAAAAAGAAAAAAAAGTCCTGTCTTTGCTGTTTCACAAGCTGAGTGACTAATTTCCCAAGAAGTAAAACACATAGAAAACACATTAAAAATTACCCCCCCACACACACACACACACATACCTCCACATCTGTAAATGTACTTACTCTACAATTGCACAATGGGAGGGGGGACTCCTCATCTTCTAACTCAATCAGCTGTAACAATGTCATGTGAAGAGTGCTGGAAGTGATCATGTAAACATAAATTGGGAAACTGGGTGAAGTGAACACTTGTTCGAGTTTATAACGTAGATATGTACTGCCAGGGGAAAAACAGTTCTGCTCTCAACTTCAAGACGGGGAACAAAAAAATGAAACATTTCATGAATTTCGTAGTTTAAAAGCAAAAATTGCAAATTCATCTGTCTTTTCTAGTCAGAGCAGCTTCAAAATATGCAATACCTCACTGTGGGTTTCAGTAGTAATGTGCTGTCACTTCTTATGGTTCTGTCCAGCCATCCAAAACCCAATTTCCTACATGGGGTCAGGGAGTCACTTCAAGAGTGACAATCATCTGGAGAAAAGGTTCAAACTGCCAGGTGGCTAGCCCTGACGTGGCTGTTCTTTCATACCATTCACTCAGACTCACACTCACACCTGTGGCCAGTTTAGGGTATCAAGTCCACTTACTGCATATCTTTAAAATGTGGGAGGAAACCAGAGCACCCAGAGGAACCCCATGTGAACACACGGGGGCCATGCATACTCCACACAGAAGGCACCCCAGCTGAGAATCAAACTGAGGAACCTCTTGCTATGCTATCTGCTGTGCTGCTGTGCCATATTCACCAGTTTTCTTGTCAGGTTTTAATTAAACAACAGTTCTCTTTCTTTTGGTAGCAGTGCAAGCAGGTAACAGGTCATAAAACAAAACAGTGTGCTTTCATTTCTTTTTTTTTTTGTAACAGTAGAAACAGGAAACAAAACAATGTGCTCTATCTTTCTGTACTGGCAACACAAACAAAGTAATTGTTCTTTCTTTATTTCTTTGTTTCGTTATTTCTTGCTTCAATGGTAAATGGGTGACATTTCACACTAAGAATGTGCTCTTTATTTGTGCGGTGGCAACCGAACATTTTCTTTGTTTTGTGTAAGCAAGCAACAACAGACTGAAAAACGGGCAGGCGTTTAGTCACTTTCTGTCGATCTTTCTACTGACAGATGTCAATCAAATGAGGGAAACAAATAAGCAGGAGTTTCTCTCACAAGAGCTACCCTTTAGTGAACAGGAAGCTCTAAGCTAAGTATCAGCTTGTGGATAACAGTAGTAATTAATGTCATAGATGATACAGTCTCTGGGTGCAATACAATCTGCAGAAAGTAGTGAAACTTGCTAGACAGTCTTTAGGCACAAGAACTTAACATTAAAATAAAGTCACTTACTGCTGGTTCAAGTAGATGACACTGTAAAATATGTTGACTAAAACAAAAAGTTTCTTGCTGCTGGTCTAAGTGCAGAGACAAAGAAGCATTTTACGAAACCAAGTTTGTTGCAGGCCAATAACCCAAGCATGATGCCCTAGGGTCAACAACTGACACCAGTGAGCTGAAAGTTCTTCGTTTTCCTTACCACTTCTGTAGAAAAATGCGGTTCCCCCTCATCATACTCTCTCAAGGTATGTCTCTTCTGACAGTGGCATACTTTTCTTGCCTTCCAGGGTTTGCAGACTCTATCATAGCTCTCTCAGCGAGTCTTGTAAAATCTATAGCATCTTCCTTCTTGATTTGTCCACACAGAGACTAGAACACTGAATTACTGATGTAAAAAAACATGTAAATAATAGAGAAGTGAGGCAGACAGTCATTTATGTGCACAACAAAATCCTTTACATTTGGTGCTTGTTTGAATGACAGTGGTGGGGGTACTTGGAAACTGTTCCACAACTTATCACTGTCACCGAATATTGGTTGGGGGTCCCTTAAAATTTTGTAGAGTTTAAGTTCTGGATGATATGTTGCCACTGGTGGAATTCTGTCACATGGGAGACCTCCTTCTTATAATGAGCAGCACCGTAACTAAATATTCAGACACCCTGTTCGTTTCCCTAGTCTGGAACCCCTCCAAAACACCAACTTGAGGATCAAAAAAATGTCCTCTCCAAACTGAAAAAGAGATTTTCTTTCCAACTTGAGATTAAAAACTGAAAAGCTTCCCCTTTGAAAACTGCATCAAACTGCCTGCTACAAATGTAACAAGTAGCTTGCCACAGCTAAATACCACCTATGAAGTGCTTCAGTCCTGACCACAAATGCAGTATCAGTACTCATTTCTGAATGCTGGCACTGTTCTACCACCTGACTGACATCTCCCAGTCATGCCCCTCTAACATCTTGCACCTGGACTTGGCTACACCCTTTACCTGGCAATAGCTACACCTGTCTACTGGAGCAGGTGTTCCCTTGGTAGCTTTACCAATGTGTCACTTGCCCTGTCAAACTCCCTGGCAGAGTAATCCTGTACAAGCAGATTTGTCACCTGCCCTGTCAAACTCCCTGGCAGAGTAATCCAGTACAAGTAGATATGTCACCTGCCCTGTCAAACTCCCTGGCAGAGTAATCCTGTACAAGCATGGCTTCTTTCAGCCATACCATGTATCTCTTTTGGTTGCGCATCATCAAGCCAACCACAAGTAAGATGAGTATGAGTATTTATCTTTTAATGGCTGTTTCTACATTTTATTTACACTGCTCATTATCTGTCATTTGTACCAGTGAGAAATTAATTTTTACTGTTTCTGTTACTACTAATGTTCTTGTTCTATTACAATTGCTGTTTGTTGTTGTTTTGTTGTCATTGTTGTTGTCATTGTCATTGTTGCTATTGTTGTTGCTCTTGTTGTTGTCGTCATTGTCGTTGTTATTATTGATATTACTATTACTACTAATGTTCTTGTTCTATTACAATTGCTGTTTGTTGTTGTTTTGTTGTCATTGTTGTTGTCATTGTCATTGTTGCTGTTGTTGTTGCCATTGTCATTGTTATTGTTGTTATTACTATTACTACTGCTGTTCTTGTTCTATTACATTTGCTGTTTGTTGTTGTTTTGTTGTCGTTGTTGTTGTCATTGTCATTGTTGTTGTTGTTGCTCTTGTTGTTGTCGCCATTGTCGTTGTTATTGTTGTTATTGTCCACAGCAGTACGATGCTGCATCACCATTCTTGATCTCTTCACCCGCCCTGGAAATGGGTCAAGTTGAGCCCAAGGGAGACCAAGGTGGATTCAGTGGACCTGATGAACAAGAACAAGAGATGCTGGCAGCTGATTGTCAGTTATGGGGAAGGAAACAAAAACTGTGCAGTTTAAAAAAAATACTAATGCACAAGACTCACTGGAGAAGTAGGTTCCTAATTCAATGTATTCCAGCCTATGTACGATGTTACCAGTGCAGTTCAGTCAGGTTGCTGCTTTGGCTGGCTTTGGAGGTGCTTTTCATAATTGGATGGGTCAACATAAATTTACTACAGGATTGCAATGTACAGCCCTGTTCGATTTGGGATGTGATCATGGAAGTGCTAGTAAGTGCTTGAAAAGGGAAGCACAAATGTTTTAGTGCCTCTACATGGAGGAGTAAGTGGCTAGACCTAGAATAAGCTCAGCTGTGTGACGTGATATAACCTTACATATATGTGGGATGAAGGGAGGAAATCTACGGACTCTAGTAATGGAATACTTAAGAAAACAGCAATAGATAACTTCTCCTTCAAATTGTTTGCACTCAGCCTTTGCTTGCTCACATAGAATCACTACCACAACATGCAAAATAAATAAATATCACCTATTATCCACACTGAAGTTAATACAATTAGATGCAACAAAAATCATTAGCCAGTTTACTAGCATATAAGCTATGTATATGTTCACAGTAGTAGCAACTTGGCTTTGGACTGACCTTGAGTCACAAGAATTGTCACCTAGGATGCCAGAAGAAATGAACTGTGGCCTGGCATTTCATCCCAGTGTGAGACATGGAAACTTGAAGTCTTAGCAAAACATCAGGTGGAAACCAGAAGGCTAGCTCTAGTCATCAGTAGGAAAGGGTGGTGAAGTGATAAACGCTCAGCCATTTGGGCACTGGGGCTCAGTAGACATCATAGCATCACTGCACATCACTCTCCTTAGGTGGTAAGCTGACTGGCCACAACAAAAGGAGGAGGAATTCTGGGAATTATACTGACCGTCAGCTAAGCCATCATTCCCTAGTCCTTAATAAGTAAGCATGATACATGAGTCACAGAGATGTTCGGTGCCCACTAAGCAAAGAAGAGAGTAAGGTGGTGCACAAACTCATACCTCACAAGGTAAGGTGGTGCACAAAATCATACCTCACAAGGTAAGGTGGTGCACAAAATCATACCTCACAAGGTAAGGTGGTGCACAAAATCATACCTCACAAGGTAAGGTGGTGCACAAACTCATACCTCACAAGGTAAGGTGGTGCACAAATTCATACCTCACAAGGTAAGGTGGTGCACAAAATCATACCTCACAAGGTAAGGTGGTGCACAAAATCATACCTCACAAGGTAAGGTGGTGCACAAAATCATACCTCACAAGGTAAGGTGGTGCACAAAATCATACCTCACAAGGTAAGGTGGTGCACAAAATCATACCTCACAAGGTAAGTTGGTGCACAAAATCATACCTCACAAGGTAAGGTGGTGCACAAACTCATACCTCACAAGGTAAGGTGGTGCACAAAATCATACCTCACAAGGTAAGGTGGTGCACAAACTCATACCTCACAAGGTAAGGTGGTGCACAAAATCATACCTCACAAGGTAAGGTGGTGCACAAACTCATACCTCACAAGGTAAGGTGGTGCACAAAATCATACCTCACAAAGTAAGGTGGTGCACAAACTCATACCTCACAAGGTAAGGTGGTATACAAAATCATACCTCACATGGTAAGGTGGTGCACAAACTCATACCTCACAAGGTAAGGTGGTGCACAAAATCATACCTCACAAGGTAAGGTGGTGCACAAAATCATACCTCACAAGGTAAGGTGGTGCACAAACTCATACCTCACAAGGTAAGGTGGTGCACAAAATCATACCTCACAAGGTAAGGTGGTGCACAAACTCATACCTCACAAGGTAAGGTGGTATACAAAATCATACCTCACATGGTAAGGTGGTGCACAAACTCATACCTCACAAGGTAAGGTGGTGCACAAAATCATACCTCACAAGGTAAGGTGGTGCACAAACTCATACCTCACAAGATGGTAAGTTCATTTTGAATTAAACAGAGTTGTGACAGCAGGATGAGTTAAGTAGCTAGTGACTTCCAGCTCACATTTGTTACTGATTTTCCATCATATCTTTTCCCATATATTTGGCGCATTTACCTTCAGGCATAATGCCAGTGTTCTTCTCAGTATCTGCACAGGGTTGGAGTTAGTGGCATGGTCATACTTTGAATATGCAGAGAGCTGACATAAACAGATGAACCTCAGGGCAGGGACATCTGGTAGGAGTGTCCATCTGTAGCTTGAGGGTATGGACAGTGGTAGGGTAAAAGATGTTAAGATTTGAGCTCCCCTGTCCTATTTCCTTACTTCTAGTAATGGACTGAACCCCAATGCCTGTTTTAAGCATCCCTACATTTTTATATTAGTAGCCCATGTAGAATCAATGATGTGAGGTACAAAATGCATAGTTTCACACAGCATGTCACCCTGCCACCTAAATGGTATAAGGCACACAAGTTTTGGCCTTGTACTTCCTGCTGCCCCTCCCCTCGTATTGTTGAGTGGTGTAGGGTCCAGTTCATCTGGTCTTATATCCGATTTCATCTTTTACTCTGCTTGATGAGTGGTGAAATATATCATATTTGGCCTTGTATCTTATTTCATACCCTGTCTGATGGGTTCTAAAGGCATGTGACTTTTGGCCTAATGTTGTACACTCCCTTTTCCTAAATGTACTACTGTATGTTAAGAAAATGGCTAAAGTCATGCACCTTAAACTACAGTACCTATGTCTGTGTAATTCAATAATATTCCAAAAATGTTCTTGCTCTTATCTCAGTCTACAGAACTGAAGGGAAAATGATTTAATGCAAAAAGCATTAGGCCCTGTTTTCCAATAGCTTTCATTTATAGGCCTGTAGAATCAGACATAGACCAAATGTACAAATGTCAAACATCAGTTACAGAAAAATCGTATGTGACATTTGCAGTGCAAAACCTATACAAGTATCTATGTGGCAGTATCTTACTCCTACATAGGTTCACAAGTAAATATTAGGTAATCAGTCTGCAAACTATTTTATGTTTAGCCAGTAACCAGTTAGTAACCATGGGGAGAATCAGACCTTGTATCTTGTGTCAGTGTCTGTAAGATAGACACCTTAACCACTATGCCAACCCCAACTCCAACATTTATCTGTCAGAAGTGGGATTTGAACCCATGCCTTCAGGGGAGACTGTGGCTTGAATGCAGTATCCTAGATTGTCTCATACATGAACTCACTGCCATCCTGACATTTACTAGCAATA
Organism: Protopterus annectens; assembly: GCF_019279795.1. NCBI lineage: Eukaryota > Metazoa > Chordata > Ceratodontiformes > Protopteridae > Protopterus > Protopterus annectens. Next base: position 86,373,127 of record NC_056744.1, on the reverse strand, counting down.
CAAATGTATGGAACTGTTCCAACTTTGGAGGTTGCATAATGTCACCTGTCCATATATGGGGAATGTTGCAGAACAAAATCAAAGGAGCTGCTCTGAAGGTACAAGGCATGGCAATCTAAAGGTGATTAAGAAATCTGACCGCATGCAGTACAGCGGTCAAGTCTGATTGCTTACACAGTATTGTATTGTATGAGTTTGCATGGTGTACTAATGCTATAATGTTTTCATTGTAAGAAAATGAAGTTTCTCTAATTTAGGAGGCCATAATAAATGCAGTATTACCTGCCAATTTTTAGAAATTAATACTATAGTGTGATGCCTCATATCGAGCAATACATCCCCACTCAGTGGGTACTCCATACGGAATAGCTGATAATTTCAAAAACTTGTGTAAAAAACGTGTGTAAAAATGACTTACAAATAATGTATCTTATTATAACTACTCATTACTGTGCAGTTTGTAGAAATTTCAGTTGGCGTCCAGATACCTGTTGCTTGAAGGTGGACATTTAAAATTCTCAGTCTCCACAGCAGAAAACTGCTGCTGTCATGTACAAATCCCTGTGGCCAGGCCATACAAGGGCAGGCAGAGTTTACAAGGATCAGGGAAGTATCACAGAAACAGTTATAAACACTACTCATATGAGGTTTTGGGTATGGACCTCGTAAGAACTAGCATTTTTTTTCAAGCTACCCTCTGCAAGTTACTCTTAACTTTCCAGCTGTTTTACATAAGAATGTCAAATGACATCCTCAACAGCTGTGCTTACCGTCAGCACAGAATGCAGGTTTTGTAAAAAAATACCCAACAGTAAAGTTAGTTTTCCCCCAGGGGCATTTGTTCAGTGACTGTTCTAATGTCAGCTGAGAATTGTACGCTAGGTTGATGCTTTTCTTAATAACTGCTGCTTTAAGATGATAAATGACAAATTCTGTTAAGTCCTTACTGAAAGTGAGGCTCGGTTTTCATATTAGGTGTACATTGTTTAAAAACACCAATAAGCAAATAAGAATGTAAGTGGTGCTAAAATACAGTCTGTTTGTCCTAGCCCTCCCAATATTTGTAGTATTTATGGTGACAGAGCAAAACCTTAAGTTTGTTTGCCTTTCAAAGGTCACTGAGCACAACAGGTTTAAACTGCATTAGGACAGGAGCCGAGGAATGAAATACCAATTCTACTTTCCAGGAATCCATTCCAGCATCATAAACCTTGATTTTCAAGAGCTTATAAGCACAAACACACCACCCTCAGTTGTGAGCAGGAAATAAGGCTGGCTGTATTCAGTATAAACACTCAGCAGGTAAGGCATGCACTTAAAATCTCTTGTTTTGTACACAAATAAGGACAGACTGCCCTTTACAAGTTCACAGTTCAACATGATTGATCTCCCAGACTATACAAAAAAGCGGGGACTACATTATGTTCATGCTGGTTACACAATTGATTTAATTAATTTTCTTTTTATTGCTCCTTTAGAGAAACTGAATGGAAAGGCTGTTTACAATGCATATTGTATGCAATCATGAGCTGTGCTTACAAGCAAATGGCTCAAAGGGAATAGCAGGGGTTGAAATGTCATAATTCTTAGGGATTTCTGTGAGCTGCAGCCAAACATTTTTTAGGCCACGGCTTTTCCTTTTAAGGAACAGAGGCCCAGTAAAAACCTTAGGGCTAAGTAGCCCTAGAGGCAGAATTCAAACCACTTACGTAGACTTTGTAGTCATCAAAAATATAACAAAACAAACGCCAAGTGATGTCATTGGTGTGTACACAGAGCTGTAGTGTACCCCTACCGATGTCTCAATGTGGTACCACCACTCCCCAAAAAAGGAAGAGTGTTTCCAGAGGTCAAGAAAAAAAAAGTCTTCAGGTATTTGCTTGGCAAACAGCTATTAACTACATAACAGCTATTTGGTGTAGTTAAGTCATTACCCCCCTCCACACACACACACACACACACACACACACACACACACACACACACACACACACACACACACACACACACACACACACACACACACACACACACACACACACACACACACACACACACACACACACACACACACACACACATCATCACTGTACAAGAGCTGTCAGTCTGAAACAGAACTGGAAATCATTCTGCTCGCACGTTTCCAACTCAAAGGCAGGTCAGCAATTCTTTCATGCACCTGATCCTTAATCCCTACAGCCAGCCAGTCGGTGACTATCATTTAGCATAATCCCTGCTGCTTAAATGATTGGTAAAGGATTTGGCGTGGTACTTGCAGGGACTGATCATCACATCATCTGCAATACCGATCACACCCTAAACAGTATGCATGAGAGGCAGCCATCCCTTCGTCCCACTCTTGGTATATCTTTTTGTGTATCGATATTTGTTGTGCAATTACAATGTATCAATGTATAGGGTGTTGGAGATTAAAAACAAGAAGCCTTTTGACTGTCTTATCTTTCATATAACTACTGGAATAAGGTTCTTTTCTCTGTCTATTGCATTTTTGCACTGCCTGACAATAAACTTGGACCACCACTTTTTTGTTTTTTTATTAAGAAAAGAAGAAGCCAAAACAGAAATATATAATTTTCCTTCCACATATGTGCGCTGTACTCTCCCACAAGGTATGAGTCTACTTCAACTTTCCTGACAAACAGCCCAGTTCTTAGGAAACTGACCCAATTGTCCCACTGCCCCTATTGACCACAGCATAAATAAATTTGACATATTTGATTTTTGAAATATTTTTATACAGGGCTTTGACTCCTGCACACCCTGATCTGGGGGATCTGCCTACAGAAGCCTAATCTCTAAACATACTACCTCCAAGGTTGTACCACTTCAGAGAAAAGGCAAGTACTTTGAAGTTTTTTTCCAAGTTGGTGTGACTAGAGAGACAAAATACTTGGAGAATGTGGAGAACAGATCCCTCACACTAAGAGTAAAGGCATGACTTTCTGAATGAAACTTGACTGCATACGTCATGCCAACATAACAGGTATCCATAAGCTGCGAATTAAACTTTATTACATATGTCATGCCAATACAGCAGGTATCCATAAGCTGAGAGACAGTATGTTTCATGCAATATGATGGGCTCCAAGAGTCCAAGACAAACCAAGAAGTGTGGCACAGACAGAGTTGAAAATGTTACATATTTATTATTGTGACACCCTGGCCTGTGCATGTCAAACCTAGGGCATTCAGATATGGTCCAATGTATCAAACGTTACACCAATACAAAAAAAATGAGAAGTCTCTCTGATACAAGGATACCAAAACATATTAGTATGGGGCTATATCCTAACTACCTCCCCTTCCCTGCCCATACAGGAGGCTGTGCCTTCTTTACCGCCCTATTTGATATAGTCAATTCTGAGGTTGCTACATTTTTGGGGCAAACAGCAATACTCACCTATGGAAACTCATGCCCTTGATTAAATTTTTGAACACATTTCTGAAATCTGTGATTCATCCCAACAGCCTTTGGTCAAACTGCCTGCTTCTGTACATTTCTTGCATACTTACGCAGTAAGTGATGATAAGCATATTACAGCAGACAGGTATTCCGTTTACATACAATAGTTGTCACTTTAAGCATATTACTAGATGTTTGAGGCACATATCTTGCCCAGATTTCTGCAGAATGTCCACATTTTTGCCTAATATTTTTGGTCTGTCCTTAATAAGATTTGCATTTTTTGTGGAGTGAAGTTACTAAATAGGGACAAATATTTGAGTTTCAGACTTGATATCCTTCAGAAAACAACTTGCTAATACATTCTGTTATTCTAGCAACTTTCTACATTTATAAGAGCAATATTTAAAATCTGTCCCTATTTTGGGCATTTGTCCCCGCATTATTTTTGGCTCTGTACAGATTTCTTGCAATAAGAGGTTGAGAGGTGTGCTGAGAAGTTTCATAGCAATGAAGTGCCCAGATAGTTTACATGCACACAGACTGTATACACTTGTATTTTTTGTGCACTGAGACAGGAATGCACACATTTAAAATAAGGCTTGCAGCAGGGGCAATTGCTGTTCTCACAGATGTTGTACCCTTGGATAATGCTAAAGCAGATAGCACTGACAGCCACACCCATGTTCATATTGTGTTCTTTTATTCCCATATAAATCTTTTCTTCAAAGATGGTAACATGTAAGCTCTATGCATTCCACCAGTGAAATGCTTAAAAATGCTGTTCTGTCTTAAGTTCTTCTAGTCTGTGCCTTTTGTGGTTTTTGGTATAGACCATGCATAATGTTTGCTGCCTTCTCTGAATTTTCTCTGCTCTATATGCTTAGAATTATGAGGCCTGTGTGACTGCATGCAGCATCCCAGATGAGATCTTACAAACTGTTAGCACATGAGGAAAACAACTCCTTATCTTTTACTGACGATAGCTTTTCTCTTATATGTACACCCCAATGTTCTAACACTCCTCATTACTGTGCCCTCACATTTGCATAAATTTATAAAACTGGATAGGATCATCTTCCAACTCTGTTTCTTTACTGTTGGATGCTATGTTGCTTTGCACTGTCTACTCTTTTCCTGAGTTTTTGCTTCGCACGTGCATCATTTTATTTATCCATTTATTAATTTATATTGCATTAAGTCTAAACTACCTTGTTTTACAGCATTTTTTCAGTCTTGTAATTCACTCCTCAGTCATCTTCCATTTCTAAATCATCATCTCTGTTGCTTAATTTTGTTTCTTCATTAAAAGGCAAACTCTTTGTTCCAGACATTTTGTTTTATTTGTAAGCCACTGGTCATATACAGCTATAAACACCGTCATTACAGAACAAAACTACAGCTGTGCCCAGCTACCCAAATCCAAAGGGTAAAGGGGTAAAGGTAGATCTATGAGCCAAATGAATTAAGTTTTAAGCAGTAGCACAGGTGCTGCAGGAACCATATGGGAAGGGTGGGGAGGGGGAAGGGGAAGGTAAGAGCAAGGGTGAATGGCTATTGTCAACTCTCCCATTCTGAGAATTAGAGAGAGACAGCTTCTCCAAATATTGTATGGACACCTAGCGCAGAGAAGGAATGCTAGCAGTACAAAGGCAGAAGCCAGTAGCTATCGGGACAGGGTCTGCTGGGCCCTCCATGCAGTGTAATCTGTAGCTGGGGCCAGGCACGAGCAGTGCTGTGCATGTATGGAGCCCAGTACCACATACTGCCTTGCTGGTCACATTAGGGATCAGAGAGTGTGACCAGTAGATACAAAAAATCCACTGAAGGCTGCCTTGATGACAGCCTGTCATGACCAGCTCTCATCCCACATGGGAATGAGTGGCCATCACCCTATGTGCAAAACAAAAATTTAGGCACTGGATCACAAGATGGGTGATGGCCGGCAGATGACAAGGTGGTTTCTATCAGTAATAATTCATTTATGTTTTGATATTTTTATTGAAATGTTATGTATAATAACAAGCACACTAACATAAACAAATAGCAACTATTTACACAAGTATAAATAATTAAGTTTTCATCATCCACATCTCTACCATTCTGTCTTTATAATCAAATTTCCAGAATCACATAAAATTAAAAAAAGACACGCTGTTCTCCCTTTTTGAGCAGATATGGAGCTATGTATAAAGACGTGTTGCGTGTACGCACTTATGTGCTGGCTGCATATTCTACTTCACATACAAACAGTATAGCAACACAGTTACATAAAATAAATACATAAAACTCAGAGTGAAAACACCATAACAATATTACAACACAGTGAAAAGGCCAAAAAATCATGGCAAAATTATGATAAACAACAGTTAAAATAATAGGGTGTCCTATGACAGTACAGTAAAATCACGGACTTTAAAGTATTAACAATGTTTACAATACAAGCTAAAGTAGGATTAAGAGGTTGGATCATACGGAGGTTGTCTACTGTAAAATAATGAACAAAGAGTATTCCAGGGTAAAATGAGAAGTCAAGCACTGATTCAAATAAACGTGTTTATAAGGACCTTTTTGGACACAAGTTCCAGAAAGAAGGGGCCCAGCAACAGAAAGCCCAGGTACCAGTGGACTCAAACTCTTGCCCTAAGAACCTCCAACAACTCCATGAAAGAGCAGCACTGGGACCTAGCCAGGCAGTAAAGCTGTGTACACACAGTTGTAGCAACTATTTGTTTTTAATTTTAATTCAACCAAGGAGGAAATGAAATCAACATTTTGAAGCACAGCTGTTTGTACCACTTCTGCTATAATGTTCTATTAGAAGACAGGTTCTTGTCTCCACACCACTCAACATTTGTATATAAGCTGCAACACAGAATAACGCAGTTAGCTGGGATAAATACCTGAAGAATTAGTACTTTCTGCCTCCTCGTCAAAGATTATAAGACAGCATCCCACAAACAACATAGTAAGGTACAGCCCAGTCGAGTATTTAATTATTTTTTTTTTAATACCTTCTGCTTAGTCGGAGTGAAGACACCACTCTAAAAATGCATATAAACCTATTGTTTCAGGTAAAAGAGAAGCTTCAGTCGAACTAGCTCAGCCCATAAATAAACAGGTGCAAACAACAACCCAGGTGCCGACAGCAGCCTTAACGGCCTCCCTACATATGCTAGAGGTGAAACTGCTCAATCAACTGTAGCCTGCAAAAAAAAGAGGCCCGGCATAGCAGTAAACGCTTTTTCTACATAGGAAATAGTTGCCAGTGCAATTTGCACCAGTAATGCTTTACTTCTTTAGGGAGATTTCTCATTTCATTGAGTTGGTATGACCATGGAGTTGGTATATATAAGTTCAGGGGGTGTGAGTGGCTTGCCCCCACATCAGGGGGGTGCAAAAAAGCAAGAAAAAAGGAGTTTTACTCTTTTGTTTTTTTTTTTTTTTCAGGAAGTTGGCATTTCATAGTAGAACTCAGTTTAATATCACAACTCTGGCTATTAATTTTAAATATTCAAATTAATTTAAAATCATTGATATTACCCTTTTCCGTAACATTTAAATCTTACTGCTTTGAGTAGCTTTGATAGATCACACAGTTTTGATATCTTTACTGTAATTTTAGCAGGTCTGTTTAGAGGATTTTGGAGAAAGCAGCCATTTTCTGGAATAGCTATTGTGTGAAGCCAGTTTTCCACATTGTAGAATGTTAGTGCTTGGCACTGACATGTTCCTTCACCCAGCATTCATGGAAGTCTTCAAATCCCATATTCAAAATACAGCTTTTGCACAAAACTTGAATGTCTGCTGACAGAAGAGCAAACCATTTTCCAGTTTCTGTACAATCTGTATAAAGTTGAAGTGCTGACAGCAGAACAGTGAATTTAGGCTGAAGCCTAGTTGAATGCTAATCTCCATTGTACCTCCAAAGACTGACCAGGTCTTTTCTGGATAAAAAAGAAGTGAAGAGATACAGGTTCTTTGTAAGGGCAGTTGTCCCCTACTGTTCTGATCACACATGACTCAGAATTATATAATGTAGAACTTTTCAAATGGTATTTCATTTCTGTAGTTCCCGGAGCTGTCAACTGTTCCCTTTCTTTTCCCTTTGATCAGATAGCAAGAAATGGCTTCCCGGGAGGGAGTGGGGGAAGTATGTAAAATATTTCTAAGGAACTGACAGACGGGAAGTAGGGGAAGACAAAGCAGAGAAATGTTTTAGGTAGGAAATTACCAGCATTTTTTAACATTATAATATCCGAACAAAACAACCTACTCATTCATGAAATACATCACCTCCCTGCTTCATAATCAGTGTATGATAACGTCTCCTCAGTTTTGTCAAATATCTGAGACAAGCCTTCTATATGGAGAAGTGACTCTGAAATGCTAGAGGATTTCTACCATGAAAGTTCGGTGATGGTACATAACCTATTTTAGTAGCTGGAAAAGCTAATCATTACTCTAACATATGAAAAACTGCAATAGTGAACAAAGTAAAGCTGCTGTCTTCCAAAATTGCAATTATTACTTTGTTGAATTCAGAAAAATAAGGACATTAATGTCTGTTAACATTGTGTGTGTGAACTTAAAGAATCAACTGTTGCTCTTATTCAAACGTTATTGGTTGTCTTTCCATGTGCATTGCAGTAGCTGATGAGTCAAGTGCCAGGTTGCATTTTAAACCCTTCCCCATCCTCAATTTAAGACATTTTTTAATAAGAAGCTTCATAATCTTTTTATTAAACCACGGCTGAAATAAATTTACTATATCCCTTAGTGACATCACCATATGGATACCCAAAACTATGTCCATAGACTTCAAAGGCTGCATCAGTACACGTGTGGAAATGCATGCATTATAGTATATGGACGCACTTTTTGCTTTCTCTGTGTTGATGTCAGCAAGGTAAAAGTTGAAATTCTGTCCTTGGTTTGGTAGGTTTAGAGGTATTTTTCAACTTTTTTTTTTTGCATAATAGCCAGCATCCAAAAACATTTACTACTATGAAGAAAAAGATGAATTGGCATTTTCTGTACCACATAACGTGGTACAATAGTAAGAAAAATATGATGACAGTACCACTTTCAATATTTTTTAATAACTTTCATTTCAATTTTCAAATCCCCTTGGTATTTTATTTTTTGTAGACAAATATTGACAGGTATCCTGGAATGTATTCTTCAGTCTTAACCACAGTTAATGAAATGGCAAACTCAGTAACTTAGGTTAACTGGTAGTAAGATATTCATTTTCCAACAAGGGAGTAGTTAAGTTGCAACTTGTTAATTGTTCTTGTCTATTAAATTTACCATACAGGCAAGTTTAAACTGGTGCATTCTAGATGTTTCAATTAAATGTGCCTCCGAAACTCTTTGTACATTGCAGATTTACACTAAGTTAAGTGTAGCAATATTGAGGGCAGTGTATATGCATGTGTTTTACAGTGCAGATGTTTAAAGTTGCCACTAGATAATTCATAAAGGCATACTTTGAGTGGCTGCTCTAGTGACACAGCGGAAAAAAGCCTTAACTATGGCCAGTCAACCCGGATTTCTTTAATGGCATGGACAACTGATGGAATGACAGGAAGGGATGGGTGTACCCATCCTGGGGAAAGGGTGCTTGCTGGTGATGCTACCTAAAAGTGAGGCATGGTCCAAAGAGGGGAGTTTCCCTCATATGCAACCAATAATCATGGGAGTGGGGAAAGTGAAACGTAAGTAGGACATATAAAATAAAACAAACAAAAAAAACCATACAGAAGCACAGATGGCCAAGCCCACAGGACACCATTGGAATCCAAAACTGGCCTCAACAAAACCAGAGCAAGTCCAGAGAGAATTAGAAGAATGCTAGTAACACCAGCATGGATATGGCCACTGAGGTCTGGACCAGTATCAATGAGGTCCAATGAGGACCAAAAAAAAAAATAATAATTTGAATGTGTATCACTTCCAGGCATAATGGTCAGACTTGTTCTCAGGCAAGCAGAAGAGGTCTCCTTGAAAACCATGTGAAGTCTGAAACAAAATGTTCTAATACTCCTAATAAAATCCATTTTAATTGTAGCTAGAGAGACTATAGCTGACATTTATAATTTTGACTCTTACCACTGCAAGTACTAAAAATTGTAAAAAAGGAGAAATTTTAAAATATTTTTTGCAGGGGGCGCTACTTCTCACCTGTACCATCTGTTTAGGAGTTTAATCTCCCCAAATCCCTTACTTCTACATACCTGTATTTGTTTCTTATGGAAAGGGGTGAATCAAAGATCCCCTTTGTTCAGTCTCCATCTGTTGCGATATTGGTTCTCAGACTTATGACATGGACCCCAGAAGATTTTCCAGTGTTATGCAGGTGGTTGGTGTGACAGAGCAAGATGCAGAGGACAGGAGGACATGGAAACAGTTGATCTGCTGTGGTGACCCCTAATGGGAGCAGCCGAAAGAAGAAGAAGATGTATAAGAAAATTATGATGATGTTGATGATGATGATGATGATGGTGATGATGGTGGTGGTGATGATGATGATGATAGGGATGATGATGATGATGGTGATGATGGTGGTGGTGATGATGATGATGATAGGGTTGATGACGATGATGATGATGGTGGTAATGATGGTGATGATGATAATGATGGTGGTGATGATGATGACGATGATGATGGTGATGATGACGATGATGATGAAGGTGGTGGTGATGATGATGATGATGGTGATGATGACGATGATGGTGATGGTGATGATGATGATGGTGGTGATGATGATAATGATGATGCTGACGACGATGATGATGGTGATGATGATGATGACGATGAAGATGAAGGTGGTGATGACAGTGATGATGATGATGACGATGATGATGGTGGTGATGATGATGGTGATAATGATGATAAGCAGTATTTATATAGTCTGCTTTACTTGCAGTATCAGCTGTTTTTTATTTATAGCGACAATTCAGAGGTGTTCACATTGTAAAGTAAGGAGCTGTTTTTGATGGAAGAAAAGTACTTTTTGAAAAAAGGCTGACAGCTGTAGAGCAATCATTGAAGATGCATTTCATACTGCAGATTTGGACCAGGGGATTGTACAGAGTAACATAATGGATGGAGGATAATCATAAAGGAATGCTGCCATCACATTATGCTAACTACAATGAGACATCGTTTACCGTCCTGTTCTAACAGCACATGTGAGGCTACATATGCATCTGAAGTAAATGGATTGGCACACAGCATTCATTTCAGATGGATATGTAACCCCGTTTTGTGTAGCTAGAACAGAATTATTAAACACTGGTTCATGGTAAGTAGACCCCCACCCCACTGTCACATCATATGTTTTAGTAAACATAATCCTTAGTTTACATCTTTACCTCTTGCACTATGACATGGAATTATTTGTCATGCGGGTCTAGGAATTGAACTCACGAGAACAAAAGTGCTCTGCTAATGAAGGTATATGCCACAACTGTACCGTAGTGTCATTTATTTATTAAACAGTAGTACTGATGATTAGCAAACTGAGTGGAGATTTATTTCAATAACGATTCCTCCCTTAGAGAATTTCTTTGGTGATGTGAGAGAGGAGAGCCCTATGTCCTCTGAAATCATGCATTCCCCTCCAATGCAGCTGAGAACTCTTGACGGAAGAAAGGTATAACTTCTAGCCAATAAAGAAAGGCATAGCACAACTTCTAGCCAATGAAGAAAGGTATAGCACAACTTCTAGCGAATAAAGAAAGGCATAGCACAACTTCTAGCCAATGAAGAAAGGTATAGCACAACTTCTAGCGAATAAAGAAAGGTATAGCACAACTTCTAGCAAATGCCTACTTTTCTTTCTTAGCTCTGTCAAGTACCACTTCTTGCATATGATTTTTGCCTTTCTTTCTGAGTCCTGGTTATCTGACTCACGATAACTGTTTAGTACATTACAACATTCCCATATCCTATTCTCCTCCTGATGGTTCTTCAAGCTGGAACAAACTCTTGGAAAAAAATCTGTCTTCCATAGAAAATGTTATGTTCTGCTCTACATTGCCAATTTTAGGCAAGGTCAGACTGTTAGACATTCCACTCTACAGCCCATAGGAATCATTTAATGTTCGCTGGCAGTAGTCATTTCCCACTGTCTCCATCTTCATAACATCCTTTATGACAAACTGCTGGATACAAGTGCAGAGGAAAAGGTCTTAGACACCCCTTACTAATGTAAAATAAAGCCAACAGCATTGCCCATAAAGTAAAATACCACTCAGAACAAAAGAAAACCTCACGGAGTGGAATTGTAAAGAGAAAGCAAATGGACAAAAACTATTAAACACACTTTATTAAGTCAAAAATTAAGTGCTTTTGTCCCTATAAATCAGGGACTTCTTCAGAACAAAAAAATCAATTAAAAACACTTAATTACAATAAACCTGTCACATGACTTTGAAACTTTAAAGTGCTACTGCAAAAAATAAATAAAAAGATAAGACCAGTGCTTATCTAACAAAGCCATGATGCATTGCAGAAATACATACATATGTGTGAATGTAAGAAACATGAAGGTCAAATGGATAAAAATGCAGCCAACTACATACTGAAATGTATAGAATAAAAAACATAGTAATAAAGTATTATTATTAAAGACAAAAACCACAAACTCTAGCCAGACTTGAATCCAATAAAACTTATTTGTATACCACACAGAAGACACAAAGGATCCAAGGACAGCAGAAAATTCCAGCAAAACTTTCTCATTTAATAACAACTAAAAACATAAGCGCTTTCATAGTGATGCTACTTCATGAGATGTATAACAAAATACAACCATAACCATTTATATAATCAAATTACTAAGTCACATGACTATCTGAATTTACTACTAAAAGGTTTTCTACATTTAAAACTATTTAATAAATTATATTTGTTAACATATAAAAAAACTAATATATATCTCACAACATATTGTAATAGCATAGCAAAAAAATAACATACACAAATTATGTTTTTTATGTTTTTTAAAAGTAATTAAAATTCCTAAATACTTAATAAAATACTCAGTAGTGTTTTAAGTAAAAATTAAATATCCAATGCCATCCTCCTCAGTACTGGCATAAGATTTATAGACTCATTTAAGCCAGGTAATGAGGTTGCATTTAGTCTGAGCTGCCAATATAACTCTCTCAGAGCTAAGTCATTCTCTTCTTGGACTTTTTCTAACTATTTCATTAATCCCGCAGCAAAACTTCATAAAAGATGGACAACTAGTACCATGTTTTTAAAGAACATTATTCAAATTACCATGTTTTATGGCATAATTATGTGCATAGATTATTTTTCGAAAATGTCTTTCTGTTTTCCCCACATAAAAATGTGATCAGCTATGGCAGGTGGCTAGATCAACTAAACCTTTACTACCACAGTTACCTGTGTCTCATCTAATTAATTGCAGTGGCTGACTTACTACATTTTCGTCTTTCAAGATGTAACTGCAATAATGACAGGCACCACCCTTGGAAGTGGCTTTCCTTGTACTAGCTTGTTTTGGTCAGACATGTTCAAAACAAAATTTGAGATCATGTTCCGTCTTGTATACAAATTGTGGACTCTCCCCTAAAATATTCCATAATTCTGACTTGAACATTACCTAATTTTGTAACATAATATTTCTAACTTGTGTGCTAAAATCTCCATAAAATAAAATCATTTAAAACCATAGAATTGGAGAAGGTGGAATCAGTGTTGTTAACTCTGGTGTGTAAGTCTGGTAACATACTACCCAAAAATCTCGTCCCCCATCCTTCCAAAACTTGTTCACTACATTCATCCACCAGTTGGGGTGGGTAACCTCTATCACAAAACATCCTATAAAGTAAACTTAGTTCAACTTTAAAATCCTCTAAACCAGAACAAATTCTTGCAGCTCTAATCATTTGTCCCTTAACTAGGTTCCTTTTCTTATAATAAGGATGAAGCCTCTGAAAATCTAAAAACATATTCGAGCATGTAGCTTTTCAAAATATCTTAGAACCAAAGCACTTCTCCTCATACTTTTTAAACAATGTAACATCCAGGTAATCAATAGTGTCTAAAGAACTATTACAGGTGAATTTAAAATATGGACACACAGCATTAATATAATTCACAAAGACCTCTATCTCACTATCCTGATTTCTCAACATAATAAACACATCATCCAACTATCTCATATAAATGTGCCACTGGCCACTATATTTGGAATTAAGTATAAATTTAGTTTCTTATGCATACATGACCAAGTTGGTGTATATGGGGGCACAACCTGCCCCCATTGCTATGCCCTTGGTGTGTTTGAAGTATTCTCCTTCAAACATGATATAATTATTAAATAATATGTATTCCATTAATTCCATAATCAAGTTGACCAAACTATTGTTAAAATTTCCTACTGTTCTAATGGTATCATAAAATAGTTCTAAACCAATCCAATGAGGTATGGAGGTGAACAAATCCATGACATCAGTTGTGGAAAAAATGACTCCTTCTGAAAAATATTCCTGTTTAATCTTCACCAAAAAATCCCATGAATCTATTAAAATATGGTCCACAGACCATAATAAATCTTTTAAAAGTCTATCAATAAAAACTCTCAGAGGGTATGTGGAACTATTTTGTGCTACTACTATCATTCTGAGTGGGGTTACAGGACATTTTTGTGTACTTCTGGGATGCCAAACACCTTTGGTATCAATGGATGGTTGTTAAACAGAAAATGATAAACCATCTGATTAATAATCCCATGTAACAAAGAATCCTCCCTACTAATGTAACTGAAACTGATTTCCAGTTACTAGATTATTATTGTACCTCTGTTTCAGACACCTTGTAAACATAATACAGTCCTTACTAGAACATGAAACTTGGAGATCAATACTACAAATATCATTTTATTTATTTATATCATTATTATCTGTGAATAATAATCTCACCAACAAGCAAGCTCAGTGTTTTCTGCATTTTATTAATAGCAACACCTTGAGTAAGTGGCGATAATATACTGATAATACTCTAACATCACCTAAATCTCTCAGTCCCTTCCTTTAGTTAAATTGTTATTCGCATAACACCTCGCTCACTGTCAGTATATGCACTCATCTCTGCTCATATACCTTTACAGTCTGACTCAGCTAATTACACCCTTCTCCCTGTTCACAAAATCCTTTACTCACAAATCAGTTTGTAAAGCCTGTGCTGTTTATGGTTTATGCTTTATAAGTCAAGTTCAGCTTGCTGTTTGTAATGTTTGCACTGTGCATCTGTTATACTGTCATTATTTTGATGTGACCATTGTATAATTTCTATTTTATTATTGTTTTTCTGCTGTTGATGAGCTGTTCCAGCTCGGTGTCTTCTTACGAGATTGCAACTCAAAAAGCACTTATTCATCCAAGCCAAATATTCCTGCTTCAGCACAGGACATATCACCTACCCTATCTCCAATACAGGAAAAATCACTTACTCTATCTCCAACACAGGACATGTCACCTGCCCTATCCCCAACACAGGACATATCACCTAACCTGTCTCCAACACAGGACATATCACCTAACCTATCTCCAACACAGGACATATCACCTACCCTATCTCCAATACAGGAAAAATCACTTACTCTATCTCCAACACAGGACGTGTCACCTACCCTATCCGAAACACAGGACATATCACCTAACCTATCTCCAACACAGGACACATCACCTAACCTATCTCCAACACAGGACATATCACCTAACCTATCTCCAGCACAGGACATATCACCTAACCTATCTCCAATACAGGAAAAATCACTTAACCTATCTCCAACACAGGACATGTCACCTAACCTGTCTCCAACACAGGACATGCCACCTAACCTGTCTCCAGCACCAGACACATCACCTAACCTATCTCCAACACAGGAAATATCACTTAACCTATCTCCAACACAGGACATGTCACCTAACCTATCTGCAACACAGGACATATCACCTAACCTATCTCCAACACAGGACATGTCACATAACCTATCTCCAACACAGGACATCTCACCTAACCTGTCTCCAACACAGGACATGTCACCTAACCTATCTCTAACACAGGACATGCCACATAATCTGTCTCCAACACAGGGCACATCACCTAACCTATCTACAACACAGGACATGCCAACTAACCTGTCTCCAACACAGGACATATCACCTAACCTATCTCCAACACAGGACATGCCACCTAATCTGTCTCCAGCACAGGACAGATCACCTAACCTGTCTCCAACACAGGACATATCAGCTAACCTGTCACCAACACAGGACATGCTACCTAACCTGTCTCCAACACAGGACATGCCACCTAACCTATTTCTAATACAGGACATATCACCTAACCTGTCTCCAACACAGGACATGCTACCTAACCTGTCTCCAACACAGGACATATCACCTAACCTATCATCAACACAGGACATGCCACCTAACCTATCTCTAACACAGGACATATCACCTAACCTATCTCCAACATAGGACACGTCACCTAACCTATCTCCAACACAGGACATGCCACCTAACCTGTCTCCAGCACAGGACATATCACCAAGCCTGTCTCCAACACAGGACATGTCACCTAACCTGTCTCCAACACAGGACATGTCACCTAACCTGTCTCCAACAGAGGACGTCTCACCTAACCTGTCTCCAACACAGGACATATCACCTAATCTATCACCAACACAGAACACATCACCTAACCTATCTCCAACACAGGACATGTCACCTAACCTATTTCCAACACAGGACATCTCACCTAACCTGTCTCCAACACAGGACACATCCAACACAGGACACATCTCCTAACCTACTTCCTACACAAGACACATCACCTAACCTTTCTCCTACACAGGACACATCACCTAACCTATCTCCAACACAGGACATATCATCTAACCTGTCACCAACATAGGACATATCAACTAACCTATCTCTAACACAGGACATATCACTTAACGTGCAACACAGGACATATCAATTAACCTATCTCCTACACAAGATATATCACCTAACTTATCCACAACACAGGACACATCACCTAACCTATCTCCTACACAGGACATGTCACCTAACCTGTCTCCAACACAGGACATGCCACCTAAGCTGTCTCCAACACAGGACACATTACCTAACCTGTCTCCAACACAGGACACATTACCTAACCTATCACCAACACAGGACATGCCATCTAACCTGCCTCCAACACAGGATATATCACCTAACCTATCTCCAACACAGGACATGCCACCTAATCTGTCTCCAGCACAGGACATATCACCTAACCTGTCTCCAACACAGGACATATCACCTAACCTATCTCCAACACAGGACATGCCACCTAACCTATCTCTAACACAGGACATATCACCTAACTTATATCCAACATAGGACATGTCACCTAACCTGTCTCTAACACAAGACATATCACCTAACCTATCTCCAACACATGATACATCACCTAACCTATCCCCAACACAGGACACATCACCTAATCTATCTCCGACAATAGGACATGTCACCTAACCTATCTCTAACACAGGACATATCATGTAGCCTATCTCCAACACAGGACATGCCATCTAACCTGTCTCCAGCACAGGACATATCACCAAACATGTCTTCAACACAGGACATGTCACCTAACCTGTCTCCAACACAGGACATGTCACCTAACCTGTCTCCAACACAGGCCATCTCACCTAACCTGTCTCCAACACAGGACATATCCCCTAACCTGTCTCCAACACAGGACACATCACCTAACCTATCTCCAACACAGGACATGTCACCTAACCTATCTCCAACACAGGACATGTCACCTAACCTATCTCCAACACAGAACATGTCACCTAACCTATCTCCAGCACAGGACATATCACCTAACCTATCTCCAATACAGGAAAATCACTTAACCTATCTCCAACACAGGACATGTCACCTAACCTGTCTCCAACACAGGACATGCCACCTAACATGTCTCCAACACCGGACACATCACCTAACCTATCTCCAACACAGGAAATATCACTTAACCTATCTCCAACACATGACATGTTTCCTAACCTATCTCCAACACAGGACATATCACCTAACCTATCTCCAGCACAGGACATATCATCTAACCTATCTCCAATACAGGATAAATCACTTAACCTGTCTCCAACACAGGATATATCACCTAACCTATCTCCAGCACAGGACATATCACCTAACCTATCTCCAACGCAGGACATATCACTTAACCTATATCCAACACAGGACATGTCACCTAACCTATCTGCAACACAGGACATATCACCTAACCTATCTCCAATACAGGACATGTCACCTAACCTATCTCCAACACAGGACATGCCATCTAACCTGTCTCCAACACAGGACATGTCACCTAACTCGTCTCCAACACAGGACATGTCACCTAACCTGTCTTCAACACAGGACACATCACCTAATCTATCTACAACACAGGACATGCCACCTAACCTGTCTCCAACACAGGACATATCACCTAACATATCTCCAACACAGGACATGTCACCTAACCTGTCTCCAACACAGGACATATCAGCTAACCTGCCACCAACAAAGGACATGCTACCTAACCTGTCTCCAACACAGGACATGCACCTAACCTATCCCTAACACAGGACATATCACCTAACCTGCCTCCAACACAGGACATGCTACCTAACCTGTCTCCAACACAGGACATATCACCTAACCTATCTCCAACACAGGACATGCCACCTAACCTATCTCTAACACAGGACATATCACCTAACCTATCTCCAACATAGAAGATGTCACCTAACCTATCTCTAACACAGGACATATCACCTAACCTATTTCCAACACAGGACACATCACCTAACCTATCTCCAACATAGGACATGTCACCTAACCTATCTCTAACATAGGACATATCACCTAACCTATCTCCACAACAGGACATGCCACCTAACCTGTCTCCAGCACAGGACATATCACCAAACCTGTCTTCAACACAGGACATGTCACCAAACCTTTCTTCAACACAGGACACATCACCTAACCTATCTCTAACACAGGACACATCACCTAACCTGTCTCCAACATAGGACATATCAACTAACCTATCTCTAACACAGGACATGTCACCTAACCTATCTGCAATACAGGACATGTCACCTAACCTATCTGCAACACAGGACATATCACCTAACCTATCTGCAACACAGGACATGTCACCTAACTTATCTCCAACACAGGACATCTCACCTAACCTGTCTCCAACACAGGACACATCACCTAACCTATCTCCAACACAGGACATCATCACCTAACCTATCTCTAACACAGGACATCATCACCTAACCTATCTCTAACACAGGACATGTCACCTAACCTATCTCCAACACAGGACATGTCACCTAACCTATCTCCAACACAGGACATGTCACCTAACCTATCTCCAACACAGGACATGTCACCTAACCTGTCTCTAACACAGGACATCTCACCTAACCTGTCTCCAACACAGGACATGTCACCTAACCTATCTCCAACACAGGACATGTCACCTAACCTATCTCCAACACAGGACATGTCACCTAACCTATCTCCAACACAGGACATGTCACCTAACCTATCTCCAACACAGGACATGTCACCTAACCTGTCTCTAACACAGGACATCTCACCTAACCTGTCTCCAACACAGGACATGTCACCTAACCTATCTCCAACACAGGACATGTCACCTAACCTATCTCCAACACAGGACATGTCACCTAACCTATCTCCAGCACAGGACATGTCACCTAACCTGTCTCCTTTCCAAGTCTCTTCTCCTCTCTCAAGATTCACCCACTTTAGAAACTAATGCATATATTGTACATTACCTTCTGGTTGATTGTACACTGTACTTTTCTTGTTCACTACAAAATATATACTTATTGTTTTCTATGTAATTAGTGAGAGCTATTTGTTATTGCTTACATTTCTGTATTTTTTGTTTGTGAAATGTTTTGCATTTCACCCAGTCTGACCCAGAAATTGGCCACAATTGGTTGTGCAATACCCCAGTAAACATAAATAATTAAATAAATTCATCCACTCAATCATCCATCCACACCCCCTTTTTCCCATTTTTGCATATGGGGTCAGGGTGTCAGTTCAACTGTGACATTCATGTAAAACCAAGATTCACACCTCTGGGTGGCTAGCCCTGCCATGGTAGGTCTTCCACACCACACACTTACATGCACACTCATACCTATGGCCAATTTAGAGTATCCAGTCCACCTACTACATGTCTGTGGAATGTGGGAGGAAACCAGAGCACCCGGAGGAAACCCAGGTGAATACGGTGAGGACATGCAGACTCCGCACAGAAGACACTCCAGCCAAGAACTGAACCAGAGAACATCTTGCTGTGAGGCAACAATGCTATCCACTGCACCACTGTGCCAAATACGTAAGTAAAACTTCTCAAATGCATGGATGTTCTGATGTCCCTGCTTTACCACTAGTAAGATTTAATATTTAGCACACAGCTAATGACAACCTTTTAACAAGAATTAATGCTATTGATTACTCCCTATGTATTTACCTAGCAGAATTGTAGCCCCAGTCACATGATCTTCAGGACCAACCCTCATAAAAGTTATATAGGCCTGTGACTCTTGCCCTTCATGTGATCTACTTTCAAAGCTCAGCACAGTTCCTTCTTTACAAAGTCTTGGATCCCCCACTACAGACAAAGTTGGTCTCTGTACTGCTCTTGTTGCCAAACGTTTAGCGGGCTGTAAGACAACGTAAGTCATCATAAATAATAAAACATAGTGCCCAAGATGAAGTTTAATAGACATCAGTTATAAAAAACTGCAGGAATATTTCAGGACACAGCAGCAGGGATCAGGAAATCACTCCATGAAACAGTAGAGAATTTTAGATGAAACAAACAATCATCTGGCTAAAATAGAATATTGAGTGTAAGTACGTAATTACGTTTTTGCAAGATCGGTTGCCTAAAGCCTTGAATCATAAATTACAAAGATTCCTGAATATCAAGAGAGCACACAGTGCCAAAAGTCTTATTATATCAACAGATTCCAGCATGACTTCTTAAAAATGTTTTATTACAAAGACATACACGTTATTCATTCAACTGCAATAGAGATTAAAAATATTTTGTCCTAAGACTGTGCACTTTGACCTGTTCTGCTTTATCCAAACAAGGTTGTAGGGAACAGAAAAACTTTCAGGGGAAAAAAGAAAAGTCAAAGTGACGTAGAACATTTTGAAATATTCTTGTGTTTTGCTTTACAATTGTCAAAGTAAGGATTTCTTATTCCAGAGAGCCAAGGATTATAAATGTTATTTTGTAATCATTCTCAGAAAAGTAAAATTATCACTAAAAAAAGCAGACATTACCTCTTTAAGGCTCCAACTGAAAGGGTAAATACCAGAAAAAGAAAGAAGCAATCCACTGAATTAACACATTTAAACTTTAAATAAACCAGTTCCACCAAGGAAGAGACATTCTTCCTAATCTCTCAAGAAGATAACTTCAAACTTCAGTAACAACCTGCTCACCAGTCCTCCTTCTTCTTTTGGCTGCTCCCGTTAGGGGTCGCCACAGCAGATCAACTGTTTCCATTTCTTCCTGACCTCTGCATCTTGCTCTGTTACACCAACCACTTGCATGTCCTCTCGCACCACACCCATAAACCTTATCTTAGGCCTTCCTCTTTTCCTGTTACCTGGTAGCTTCATCCTTAGCATCTTTTTTTTCCCAATATACTCTGCATCCCTCCTCAGCACCATGTCCAAACCAATGTAATCTTGCCTCTCTGGCTTTGTCTCCAAACCTTCCAACCTGGGCTGACCCTCTAATATACTTATTCCTAATCCTGTCCATCCTCATCACAACCAGAGATGAGCAGTTTGGATTCAGATCCGGATGCAGCCCAACAGACCCAATGTTTACAGTGAGACAAATAGTTGAGAAGAAGCTAGAGATGAGGAAAGAGTCCAGCTGGGCATTCCTAGACTTGGAGAAACCATATGACAAGGTCCCCTTAACATCTTCAACTCTGCCACGCCAAGCTCTGACTCCTGCCTTTTCGTCAATGCCACCGTCTCCAACCCATATAACATAGATGGTCTCACTACCCTCTTGTAGACCTTCCCTTTCACTCTTACTGGTACTCGTCTGTCACAAATCACTCCTGACACTCTTCTCCACCCACTCCATCCTGCCTGTACTCTCTTCTTCACCTCTCTTCCACACTCACCATTACTCTGAACTGTTGATCCCAAGTACTTAAACTCATCCACCTTCGCCACCTCTACTCCCTGCATCCTCACCATTCCTCTGTCCTCCCTCTCATTCACACAGATATATTCTGTCTTAGTCCTGCTGACCTTCATTCCTCTCCTGTCTAGAGCATATCTCCACCTCTCCAGGGTCTCCTCCACCTGTTCCCTACTCTCACTACAGATCACAATGTCATCTGCAAACATCATAGTCCACGGGGACTCCTGTCTGATCTCGCACCAGTCCACAGGGCATCAAAGGCAGATGTAAGGAGTACTTCCAGCAGCTTCTGACTGAAGAAAACCCCACAGAAGCTGTACTGCACTAGACACAGCCTACAATGAAAGAAGAAGAGGAGCCCACCCTAGAAGAAGTAAGGACAGCACTAAAGAAAATGAAGGCAGGGAAAGCAGCAGGGTCACACGAGGTCACTGCAGATATGATAACGATGCTGGTGAGATGGGGAGAAATGGCTCCTGAGGGTACTATAGCAGTGTGGAGAGAAAGGCGTATCCCAGATGACTGGAGAATAAGCATACTCTTGCCAGTGCTCAAGAACAAAGGGGACATTTACAACTGCGGGCAGTATAGAGGTGTGCAACTCCTGTCACATTGCATGAACGTTCTGAAGAGGCTGATTGATAAATAAATATGCAGAGAAGTGGAAGGTAAGATGGGAGATGAGCAGTTTGGATTCAGATCCGGATGCAGCCCAACAGACCCAATGTTTGCATTGAGACAGATAGTTGAGAAGAAGCTAGGGATGAGGAAAGAGTCCAGCTGGGCATTCCTAGACTTGGAGAAACCATATGACAAGGTCCCAAGAAAGCTGATTTGGGCAGTCCAGCTGTGGCTCAAAGTCCCAAACACATTAGCAGAATTAGTGCAAGCTATGTACAAGAACCCACTGATTCATTTATGAACAGCGTTCATTCTCACAGAGCAGTTCCCAGTGGGAGTGGGTGTGCATCAGGGTTCAGCTCTGAGTCCACTGCTGTTCATACTAGTGATGGACTACATTAGCAAACAGGTCAGAGGGGACAGATCAACAAAGTTGCTGTATGCAGACAATGTGGAATTACAGGCATACTCTGAGCTAGAACTTCAGAAGAGGACAAGGGAATGGAATGCAAAACTGAAAGCACAAGGGTTGAAATTGAATACAGATAAGACAGTTGTAATGGCAGCATATGGGGGAAATCAGAAGAAGCTGAGAACTGAGGTAGAAGGGAAAGCAGTGAAACAGGTTAACAGCTTTCTAGCTTCAAGTATCTGGAAGGGGTGGTTGAGGAGAAAGGAAGTCTGAATTAGGAGGTCAAAGCTAGAACCAGAAGGGTTGCAACCAACTAGCATAGAGTGTCAGGCATAGTGTATGACAGAAGAACGTAAAGAAACTGAACAGTAAGGTGTATGAAATGGTGGTGTAACCAGTACTACTGTATACCTGGGCAGTAAAGGCAGAGCAGTTGATGATGCTAGAAGTAATGGAGATGAAGTGCTTGAGAAGGGTGGTAGAATGCACATTGTGGGACAGACGAAGACATGAGGAGATAAGAGCAGAAGCCAAAGTAGCGCCAGTCACAGAAAAGGTCAAAGAGAACAGGTTATGGTGGTTTGAGCACATGTGCAGGAAAGTAGAACTCAATCTGGTGAAGAAGATTTGGGACAGACAGAAAAAAGCTAAGAAGAAATGAGTGCATCCAGCAAAGAGGTGGATTGTGTGAGATAAGATCTACAAAAATCAGGAGTAAGTGTCAAAGAAGGCAAGAGTGCGGCATTGAACTGAGAGAGATGGCGACAGTTGACATGACACCCCGACCGCATACAGAAAATGGGTAAAAGGGAATTAATAATGATGACATTGGCAGAGACAATAGTTCATAGTATTGTTTTGGTAGAGAAGTGTTTTGGGGTGAGGAGTAGTAATTCTTTAATAAATGCTGTTTTTTTTTAGCATATCACAGATCTGCTCCAAGCAGTTTGTATTATGTGGATAGAAAAACTGATCTGACATAATTTGACACTGTGGTTATGTGATGCAAGGATATTTGGAATTACTAGAATTACTATTATTATTAGTATTATTATTATTAGAATTACTAGAGATATATGGACTGAATATCTTCCACACAGAGAAGTTTCTTACACTGTTTTGATATTTGGAATTACCCGACAGCTGAATAACAAAGCTATTTGTATAGTATGTTGCCTCTCTTTCAGTTTAAAATACAACACTCGGGTAAAAATAGCATTTTAAGCTCCATTTGATTATGTAGATTAGCATTCCTTTCTGCATGCAAAAAAATATATACTGTGTAATTAGTTGTAAATGGAAATGCTGACTTTTCAGACCCACTATAACCGTCTCAACTATGGCATAGGCTCAAGTAACTTCAGGAATGTCAGACTCTCGGCCTGGCATGACAGTGTATTGCTACGTATTCAGTTTATTTTCAATACTTACTACGTTTTCATAATCACTGTGGCCACTATGACTCTTAGTTGGTCATTATGTCATGTAAACATGATAATAGTGCCTCTAAGTACTGCTTTTTCATTAGAGAAACACTCACGTTTGATTTGTTAGGTCAAGTATAATTTCTGTACTTGTTTGTTTGCTTTTTTTGTTAACCCTGTAAGTGGGCTAGCCCAAAGGCCTTTTCCATCCATGGCCTGATCTCAGAGAGCAACAACAGAAAATCTTAGTAACAGATGTAGAGATACATACAACTGATATAATGCATAATATTCAAATAATGCAATACAGTATTTAGCAACCTAGCTATACAAATGCAAAAGTTTGATGATAAAAGACACACTGAATATTTAATATTTAAAAATGTGTCATAGAAATATTGCAATTTTTAATTTTTAACACTGTTAATCAGAATCGTTGAAACATTTACAGCTATTTTTAGCAAAGAGGTGCTCCATTATTTTTTGTAAATTTAGGTTGCCCCTTTGTCAGGCCCATTTGCTAGGTTATTCCAATAGGTGGGTGCAATATTAAAAATGCTCTTTCTCTGTATCCAGAATTGGAAGGGGAACCTTTTATGTGAGACTAAAACAATTGGTCTTGAGTATCATCTGACCCACTGGATACTTAGTGTTGCAAAGAAGTGAATTCATGTACTAGAAGAACTCAGCAAAAAACAAGTGTGTTTTTTCATGGCATGAAATCTGTATGCTATAACTGAAACCTTTTCCTGTAGATGCCATTTCCATCCCAGTCCCTAATCACGGCTCTTAAAAAGTTGCAGTTAGAGAGCAGGAAAAAATAAAAACCGAACTGATGCAAGTAACTACAGCAGTTGGAAAAAATGTGTGTCTGTGTGTGTGTGTGTGTGTGTGTGTGTGTGCGGGTGTGCGGGTGTGCGTGTGTGTGTGTGTGTGTGTGTGTCTGCGTGTGCACACATGTGTGTATTCTCTGAGTTGTGTATCTGTGCTACATTTTACATGTATGTGAGTCAGCAGAGGCACGAGGCAAAGGAAGCAGCTCCCCCATTGCAAGGTGTTAGGAGGCATGTTATTGGGGTAATAGTGTAGTACCAGCATACAGACATGAATGCTGAAACTTTATTAGAAGTTATGGCTAAAGTGATGAAGCCATTTGTGTGTGGTATTATAACTATAACAAGCTACTTGTTACATTTATAGCAAATGTTTGGCCTTCAAATTGTAGAGGATGTTTTTCTGGCCCACAACCTAGAGCTGAACAAGGCAAAAGATGGGGAACTGCTCAAGGCACCAGATAATGTACCTATGGTTCTGTGAGTCAGAGTGAGTGAGTGTGTCCCTGTGAGTGTATGTGTGTAAGCATTATTAATATATTTTGGATATAGAACACTTTCTCCAATAACTATTATCCATCCATCCATCCATCCATCCACAACCCATTTATCCCATTTTTTTCACATGGATTCTGGGTGCCACTTCAACAATGACAATCATCTAGAGTTAAGGCTCACAATGCTGGGTGTCTAGCCCTGACTCGAGAGTCACACGCGCACTCACACCTATAGCTGATTCAGTAAGCATGCACTAACTCTGAAAGGTTAGGTGGAGGAATTGTCTTACATCAAAAAATATCCCCAGTCTGTGACACAGAGGGATAACATCCTGACTGTGTCAACGAAGACCTGAGTTTCAGAAGTGGCTCAGTCACTGGAAATGCAAGGAAGAGCAGCATGGGTAATGGGCAGCTGCAGGTCACCCATCCTGTTGGGAAATGGGCAGCTGCAGGTCACCCATCCTGTTGGGAAATGGGCGGCTGCAGGTCACCCATCCTGTTGGGAAATGGGCGGCTGCAGGTCATTCATCCTGTTGGGAAATGAGTGGCTGCAGGTTATCCATCCTGTTGGGAAAGGAGCGGCTGCAGGTCACCCATCCTGTTGGGAAAGGAGCGGCTGCAGGTCACCCATCCTGTTGGGAAAGGAGCGGCTGCAGGTCACCCATCCTGTTGGGAAAGGAGCGGCTGCAGGTCACCCATCCTGTTGGGAAAGGAGCGGCTGCAGGTCACCCATCCTGTTGAGAAATGGGCAGCTGCAGGTCACCCATCCTGTTGGGAAATGGACAGCTGCAGGTCACCCATCTTGTTGGGAAATGGGCAGCTGCAGGTCACCCATCCTGTTGGGAAATGGGCAGCTGCAGGTCATTCGTCCTGTTGGAAAAGGAGCGGCTGCAGGTCACCCATCCTGTTGGGAAAGGAGCGGCTGCAGGTCACCCATCCTGTTGGGAAATGGGCAGCTGCAGGTCATCCATCCTGTTGGGAAATGGGCAGCTGCAGGTCACTCATCCTGTTGGGAAATGGGCGGCTGCAGGTCACCCATCCTGTCGGGAAATGAGTGGCTGCAGGTCACCCATCCTGTTGGGAAAGGAGCGGCTGCAGGTCACCCATCCTGTTGGGAAAGGAGCAGCTGCAGGTCATCCATCCTGTTGGGAAATGAGCAGCCGCAGGTCATCCATCCTGTCGGTGGGATGTTGTGGCTCATACATAGCTATTCTACCACTCCAGTGCTTATGACAGAGGCCTGGAGTATGGAAAGTGAGTACCAGTATCAGGTGTGTGCTGTGGTTACCCAAGTTGTTGACTGTAGCCTCTGTCTTTACAAGTGTGTGAATGCACATGCATAGATATCAGGGCATTGGCAGTCTCTGAGGTGATGCAGGTGCATATTTGACCACCAGGGGATTGGGTAGCAGTGCATTTCAGATATGCCCCCACTGCTTATATCCTAATTGATGTGAGCATCTTGGGAGGAGTTATGCAGCACATAGTTCCCCGTCCAGTGATAGGCAATATAACTTGTCATGGGGCCTCAGTCTGGAGGCAAGCCAGACTTACCTAGGAGGAAGATGAAGGTGTGCCTTCCTACAGGAGCATAGAAGAAGGACCTGGTGTGAGCAGAGGCACAAAGAACCTTCATAGCTGCCTGAATGACGCCTTCCTCTGGACAGCTTGCCCCATGTTGTACTGAGTATGACATGAGTACAGGGATAAATGGGTTAAGTCTCATGAGGAAAGGGTTAATCATTAGCAGGCACATGGCTAAAAATCATAAAGAAAAATATATATGCTAATAATAAAACAAATAAAATAGCAATTAAAGACTACTTCCATAAATCTTGGTAATGTGCCTGCCATGTCCCAACTTACGTTGCCCTCCACTACCACAGAGCGCTGCCTTGTTTTTCTACTACCCTAGTAGTCCTTCACCAAGCTCCCTGCCTGTTCTCTTTTCTGTCCACCTTTTACTCCATATAGTGCTTCTTCTGTTTTCTTTTACTCTGTACTGGCTGTAATCATATACCTTAATCTCTTACCTCATATACTCACTTCGATTTTTCTTCGTTAATGCACCTATAACTGATCATACTTTGTTATTTATAAAAATGTATGTATATTCCCATTAGCCTGTTTTATCCCTAATGATAAATCTCTGATTTAATTGTACTTTTCTTATTTTTTATTGAATGTGTTTCTTATGTAAAACTGATTCTAGTTATGTACAGTTTACATTAGATGTACATTGTTTTATTTTCTTTCTCCTTAAATAACTATGTTAACGTTTAGTAATTTAATCTTGGGGCCTTTCTCCTCAGGACTCTGCTGAAAACGGGCTTTGCCCAGTCAGGCCAACCCAGTTAATAAGTGTCAAATAAATAAAATAAAATAATGACTTAATAGAGAGCCCATTTTCTGTGAGCATTAATGCCCTCCAGGGTGGGCAACATGGGGAAATAATGGACCTTCCAGGGGTGAAAAAGTCCTTTTCCTGCAGCATCAGGCTTCACAGCACCCCTGGGCAGTCTGTTATTTCCCTTCTGAGGCCCACCCTGTCAGGCATTGTTGTTTGCTTACTTTCTCATCAGTGTTCTAAAAATACAGATACAGGTTTTGTCTTTTTCTTTGGAAGAGACTGATGGGCATTTATTTATGTTGAATGACTAGTTTGAACCAAAAGGTTGGACACATACCTCTCAACCTCTTAGAGCAAGAAATCTGGACAAAGCCATAAGTAAAGGTGGTACAAAGGCCTCAAAATAGGGAGTTTTAAATATTGCTCTTATAAACATAGAAAGTTGATAAAATAACAGGTTTTACATTAGCATGAATTTTCTGAAGAGTATGAAGTCTGAAACTCAAATGTCTGTTTATTTTCTGTCTTCAATCTTTAATGAATTGCCACTAATTTGCCAGAAAACACATTTTTATGAAAAATGAGGCAAAAATCTGGACATTCTGCGAAAAACTGTACAGTTGAGAGGTAGGTGCCTTGTATTGTTAGAGAAAGCCAATTAGTTTTTACAAGAAGAGTTCATATGTGCATGTGTATGACAGTCAAGGAAGAGAAAATCATAAGTGTTAAACAGGAAGGTGGATCTCGATGTGACCGCATATGTGTTTGTAATAAAAAGGACTGTACGCTGGTGAGTACAAATATCGTGAGTGTTGACGACACAAAAGATTGTATTTAGGGACTTTTGGAAATTGGAGTGTCGTGTGGCTTACACATAGGGAAAGTGAAATGGAATATTCCAGCTTATGCATAAGAATGTTACTGGTGTTTGACATGTGGATTGATGATTAGAGTAGACAGTAATCCTATAAAAAAGTTCTGGATTGTTTTAAAATGAGATTAACTGTGTCATCACTGTGAGATAGAAAAAAGAGACGTGGGTCCTTTAAAACACCTAGATTTTTACATGTGTTAGTAGAAGAGGTGGATTAGCCCCTGGGTCAGTGAGAATGACTGAAAGGCTAAATGTAACTCTTACAGCAGTACCAAATAGGGGTTCCTGTAGTAATTCCAAGGATCTCATCTGTGATCCCCAGAATTATGAGACTCAATTCAAGAATGCTGAGTGCACATTAAATCAGAAGTTGTGGCATCTCCAAGCATTACCCCTACTCCAGGGTACAGCAGTGCTGGACTTAGTGTGGGCAGTTAGCAGGGATATGAGATTGCAACCCCCCGTCCCCCCCACACACACCATCCAGCAAGCAGTGATAAAGCCCTTTTGCAAAAATGTTTTAATATTATAGATCCAATTTCCAAAGCTTATAGGCGGTGGAATTGCAGTTCAATTTTCAAAGTTTCGGGATTGCAGAGTTGTGTCACATGGTTATGGATAGCCAGCAAAGGCTATGTTTTTGTATTAAGGCAACAGCTGTAAGTCTGTGGTAACACAACCAGTAAAACAGTTTGTAAAGTCTTCCTGTAAGAGAGAGAGACTGTAAAGTTGAAGAGTTATTTGAGCCTCTAAGAATGAAGGTACCAGCTGCACAGAGGATAATTTTGGGTCAGACATTCTGCAAGAAGGTTGACAGTAAATAGTAAGAAAAGAAATATACCGAGAATAGAACTCTTTGGATCTCCAAACTGAAACGTGGCTGTAGAACAAAGAGTATTGTTGATTTGTTGAGTATTAGATAACCCAATTTTAGAGTCTTAGGCAAGAAATAAACTGAAAGAATCAGAAACTTTTCAAGGTCAAAAAATGGAGTGTGTTGTTAAAGCCTTTATCAATATTACCATAAATAAAATTGGTATACTGTAAGAAAATGGAGGTCATGTTTATTAGGCTTCAGAATACTTTTTCTTGGAAGAAACCAAAACAATTCTTTCTTAAAAAATGCTTTTCTACACTTTTTGACTGATGGAAGCAGGCTGGTTCTAGAAATATGGCTGTTGCAAATTCCCTGTGCACAAAGAGAATACGTGCCAGGCACACAACTTCAGTAACCAAATGCACAGGGGAAAATAATGCCCATGGTATCCAAGGCAACATGAGACAGCAGGCAGTATGGCAGTTATCAACAGCAGGAGCCAGTGGGCATGTCAGCAGCAGTAAAATGCAATGCACAATGGGCAATGCCTTTATAATTGGCATGTGTGGACCACTACCCCTTCACAGTGTCTAAAGAACATTACCTTAATGCATACTGGAGCATAAATGTGACTACAGTAGCATGCAAGGTTTCCTCCATGCTGTAGCACGCTTCCACATGCTGCAGTTACATTAGCATGTACTGTACACTGAGCGCAAAACTCATTACTTCTTCTGCCACCATGCACTTGGTTATTATAGCTGTGAGCATCGTACCGTATTCTTCTCTTTGCTCACAGGGAATTCACAGCAACCATATTTCTCCGCAGCTGAATGTTATTTCAGCTATGTGTCCCCAACCAAATATACCACAGGGAACTGCCTCAGTGCCTAAGCACCTGAACTCCTGTATAAGACTTACTACAAAAGAACTCTTGGAGCAAACTGGCACAAGTGTGTCACTTAAGAGGAAGATTGTTATAATCAGGTTCAGGCCCCAAGGCTTCTAAGGGAAAGAAGTTCTTGGTAAATGCACTTAAAAGGCAAGGACGATGTGCTGTCTCCTTTTGTCATTAGACAAGTAAAATGTGTTAGAATCTTCAGGCCTAATATAGCTTACATCAGCTACATTGTAGTAATTTTGGATATTGTAAAGGAGCATTCACAAGGTCAACAGAAAAACAAAATATAAACACCACAGATTCTGATGAGGTTAACTTGCAAATATTAAATTCGAGCAATTCTCTGCCACCTGAAACACTGGTATTTTTAAACTTCCCTCTGGCAGTGAAATCCACATTTTCTGCATTTCTGAAAAAGGCTGGCCTGCTTTCTTTAAGGTTATTGCTTGCATACATCTTACAAAGAACCAAGCCGCGGTGGTGCAGCAATAGCGTTTTTGCCTCACAGCAAGAGGTTTTCCCATTTGATTCTCGGCTGGTTCGTCTTCTGTGTGGAGTCTACATGTCCTCCATGTGGTTGAGAGGCTTTCGAACTACATGCATGAATGGGCATGCCTTCTTTGAAGGCTGGGTGTCGGGCTGGCACCTTGGCACCATAAAAATCTAATGCCAATCATTAGCGGACCGGAGTTCCACTGTGGTGACCCCTAACTGGGAAAAGCCAAAAGAAGAAGAACAACATCTTGCAAAGAACCAGCGTAATGAAGCATGGTGTCTGTGTTCTCATAACTTCCACTTGCTCTGCTCCATCTGTTTTCAGCTAGCAGTTCTAATGAAACCAAACCAGTTGTGTCTTTTATTTTTGTATACATTTAACATCAAAATCTTCCAAGCCTCTGCTTGTCTGGATCCTAGGTCAGTGCTGTCCAAATGATTCTCTTTCAGAAGCTGTGTCTTTAAAAACCTGTACATAACAGGACTTCCACTCCTTCCTCTGCAGTCCAGGATCTCTAAGGAACTCACTCCTGTCACCTACTGGAATGATAAGACAGTCTCCTCACTGTCCTGGTCAAATTTCCTCTAGTCAATATAAATAACATCAGGTGTTTACCCTGAAAAAAATGTTGTGAATGTAAGTTGTAAATAAATGCCTCGAAATTGAGCAGGCAAACATACAGTCTGTAACCTGATTAACCTTTTCAGTACTGCAATTTGCAGTCAGAAGAACAGCTGCACAACAGATTTGATGAAGCAATGTAAGTTTTATTTTGTTGTTTTTGTTTTATCAAGGACGTTTTGTAAGAGGGAATCAATTCTCAAAACAGGTACATATAAGTTCAGGAGGTACAGGGCCATCCTACAGAGAAAAGGAAATATTTCTAGAAATGGCAGTCTCAGACTTAGTGTAAATAAGGCCAGATTTTCGGCCATTCGGTCTGCACATTACAGGACTTGGCATTCCAAGTCTTGACCTTTCAAATGGTTGCCCTGTCTAGTTATGTAGGCAAAGATGCATGCATGATAAACAAGGGAATGAAAAAGAAAAAGCAATCTGCTAAAAGAACACTGTACACTAAAAACAGGCTAAAGAAAAAGAAAAAGCAATCTGCTAAAAGAACACTGTACACTAAAAACAGGCTAAAGAAAAAGAAAAAGCAATCTGCTAAAAGAATACTGTACACTAAAAACAGGCTAAAGAAAAAATGCATAAGACTAGTATTTCAAAGCATTTTGCTGTGTCACTGCATCATATAATATGTAACCTTCCAAGATTCACAGGTACTCAGGGACAAGATATCACCTGCATTTCACCTTGTGGTACAACTGAGACATTTTGGCAAACAGCTGTGTCACAGCTTTGAATGTTTAAAATGGCCTGGAGTGTTGCCAGGTTAGACCTTGTGTGGTTGAAGGTTAGAATAATGGTTAAGGTGTCTGCCTTAGAGACACAATGTACTGGGTTTGAGTCCCACCTTTTGACAGCTTATCAGCGCTACTCTTAAAAAGGTACCCTGTGTTCATTAGCCTAGAAATTACCTGTATTACTGTGTATCGCCCCAGGTAAGTTGCTCTGCATTTTAATTCAGTATGTTGCGAAGTTTCCACCCACAACTCTGTGCAGTTTCAACATTTCCCCCATAACTAGTTTCTGCGTTTCTACCCACAACTCTGTGCAGTTTCAACATTACCCCACAACTAGTTTCTATGTTTCTACCCACAACTCTGTGCAGTTTCAACATTCCCCCATAACTAGTTTCTACGTTTCTACTCACAACTTTGTGCAGTTTCGACTTAGCTGACTAAGTAGTGCTTTTTACTCCCAGGAGTCATATACTCAGTGATAACAGACACAAAAGAGACAACTGAAACTCCAGCAAAGAAATTCATGGAGGAACTGAAAACAGAAAACTATAAGCAGCTACTTAGATGCAGTAGTGTTTACCCAATATTTCAAAACAAAGTGACACTAGCATAGGCTAGGGAACCTACAGGAAGACAGCTAATATTTTGGTAAGACTTGTAAATGCCTAATGTTGCTTAAGTGTCTTTACTTGCATCAGTTGTCCCTTTTATCACCCCCCCCCTTGCTCAGTGTAGTTATTCTGCTCATGTGCTAAATGTGCTTCCTCATGCTTAGAAGGATCCACGGAAGGACCATCAGGTAAAAAAGAAAAATGATTTACTATTAACAAATGATGATTCACACACGAATAGATAAAGGTATGGGTTTCCAGGGATGTAGAATATATTGTCTTTCATTTTTTTTCTGTGCCCTAAAATGTAACTAATTGCTTATGCAATTTTCAAAATATAACACAACAATGTCATTTCCATTTTGCAAGATCACAAGGTTTGTTACTAACTAAAACAAATCTAGATAGTGAAGACATTTTATACCGGGAATATGAGAACTGTATCCCTTTTTCAAAGAACAAAGTGTATGCAAAATATGTTTCTTCAGTAAGCATTAGAGTCAGAAACTTTCAGAATACAGAGTCACAAATCATGCCGCACACCTACAATGCAAGCAAAGATCAAAATTATCTGCCTTGGCTGGTTCTGAAACAGTGGATTTATTTACTTAATTTTATTTTTGACAACTTTATCATCCAAATGGGCCAGGCCCATCTTCAGTACAGGTCAGGACAGAAAAGCTACTACACAGAACATCATCTAGAAATATGCAACGGTAGTAGACTATAGCAATCAGGAGTAGTAAACCAATAGCACAGTAAAAAAATCAAATTACTTTAATCAAGGTATGCTAACCCATGGGAGTAACATCCAGGGGCTCGTTGGGTAAGTCAGGAGTTACAATACATCCAAACAAGTGGGCCATTACAGCACATGGAGAAATGGCAAACTTTAACCCTATCTACATCACTGTCCCTTGTTTTGTTGAAAGCACATATGCAAATCAGTACTAGATAAATAAGAAGTACAAATGCTTAATCAACAGGTGTTTGCATAAACTGGAGCATAAAATATGTTATAGTAGTACTGTCCCCAAGCAAAGTCATGATTGGACTGCGACCTCCACTCCACCCCACCCCAAAAATGCATAGAATCATCAACCTTTATTTAAAATATCAAAAAAAAAAACAATATTCTGGTAGCTCATCATTCCTTCACATTTTATTGTGCTTGGTCAGTCTACACTAATGACCAGACAGAACCATAGCCACGGTTAATCGCCACACTACCCATCGCTGTCAGTCCCCAAAAAGTGCATTCAGATTTCTCAGATAGTCCCTTGTAGTTTAAATACCCCCATCCAGTCATACCCGATACCCTAAAAAGTCATCACCATTAAACGTAAGCAAATCTAGCCCATAATTATTACATCTCTCCTTACATTACCAGAGCGAGCTGTCACAAGATTTCTGTAGGAACAGGCACATTTTACTCAAAAGAAAGATTTTGACTCTGTTTTGAATACCCTGGTTAACAATTTCATGTAACAAATTATATAAAAAACAGAACTACAGAGGTGGTTAGGAGCAGCCTTAAAATGCAGATGCAAGAATTTAATAGCACCATTTTTTTTTATTAAATACTTGAATAAAATGTATTCACTTTGATACAAAAAGGAAACATATGAACAATACTGTTCTCTTTGCCACTGGAGAATGTGTGAAAATAATTTCAATATACATACTTCATGGTACTATAGCCATCCTCCACAACAAGTCTGTGTGTGATCACTATTATTTATTTGTTGATATATTTATTTGGATTTGCATTTACATTTATTTGGTTAGTCCGATTGGGCCATGGAAGACCCGTTTTCAAAGCTGGCTTGGGGAGAAAAGCTTCACATTTACATGCTACAAAATAGAAAGAGTACATTCGTTTATATCATAAAACACTAATTTCAAACATAGGAATTCATCTTAAAACAGATTAACAGTTAACTAGATGTTAACAATTACAAAATAACACAGAAAAACATTTTACAAGAGCTTAACTGAACAGTGGAATTAAATATCAAATGTATTGAAAAAGTGAGTTTATTGTTCAGTAAATGGGCTTTAAGTTTTTTTTCTTGAATTATTAGTATCTGCTAATTTGTCTTAAGATGTTTGGGAGGGACGAACAATGGGCACACCATTCTTAGAAGCCTGTAACGTAACAGAAGGTAACTCTAAATTACCGTCATTTACAGCGTTAAGGTGGACGGTAGAATTTCTGACTGCCTTCATTCAGAAAGCTCCCAGTTTTTTTTCAGCGTGATGCCTGTGTGAAACATCTAAGAGATAGTCCCAGGTTAATACCATTACAGGCAAAACCTCAATGAACAGTTCTGACTTTGGAAAGAAAGTCATGAAATATATAAATATATATATATATATATATATATATATATATATATATATATATATATATTTTTTTTTTTTTTTTTTTTTGCAAAAACAGACACAGAAAAGCTATGCATCTGAGATTAGATTTTCATGCATAGCAACTGCACTTGTTAAATGATTGACTGCCTGATCAGTTTATTTTTTATTTATTTATGTATGTATGCATGTATTTATTTATTGATTAATTGACTTGCAATACGTCTAGTGGAATATGTATACACTTCTTGGTGTTTTCACATTTTCTTTTGTGTAAGTGCTGTGGTAGCCCTTCATTTTCACCAGCACAGAGTGCTAATTTGTGTAGAGAAATCCCAAACTATCCTTGTCCTTGCACAATAAAGCTCCTGTGGGAAAAGAGAGGGTTTCAGTTCCCTGTTGCTGAAAGATCCTCATCTTTCACCAGCAATAAATGCATCACAATGTAGGGAACCTGCACTGTCCGTCCACCACACTCTACCCATCCCTGTCGGTAAACAAAGGGCTTCAGTCCCTATTACTGTCCATCCCTAACCTTTCACCATCAACAAATACATCACAGTTTGGGGAAGAGCACACTGCCATTGTCCCACACTTACCCATCTCTGTGGGAAAACAAATGGCTTCAGTCACCACTGTTGTCAGTCCCTAACCTTTCACTAATACTAAATATATTACACTTTCAAGAAAAGTGCACCAGCATTGTCCAATACTGTACCCATCCCTGTCTGTAAACAAAGAGCTTTAGTCACCATGTTGTCAGTCCCTAACCTTTCAGCAGTACTAAATATATCACACTTTCAGGAATAATGCACCAACATTGTCCAATACTGTACCCATCCCTGTCTGTAAACAAAGAGCTTCAGTCTCCATTGCTATCACTCCCTCACCTTTCACCAACACTAAATTGGTCACAGTGTGGGAAAGCCTGCAGTGACCATAACCCACGCTCCATTTGGTACTGTGGCTAAACAGAGCACTTTGGTCCCTGGTGCTCTCTCTCTCATCCACTTTTCACCAGAAGAATTTCTATTATGGAAGCCTGAACAATGTTTCTTCTGCACAAAACCTGTCCTCTGTAAACTCTGCAGTGTTTCTGGCTTTCACAAATACCACAGCTGCATGAAAATTGGTATTTTATAACTAATTCATGGTTTACCTGTTCCAGTCTGCAAACTCAGGTTCATACAGATTGTTTCCCTAAACTCTCTTGACTTTTCCTTTCTTATTTTTCTTTCAGCTTCCTTCACTTCTAGGAGACATCGGACCTCTCTATTCTGCCTTAGTCCTGGCTTGTTACACAGCTTCAGCCAGCATGTACACCTTGATAAGGGTAAGTTTAAACAGAATGTTGTTTTGCAGATCCAGACCCTAAAGAGCTCTGTGTTTTACAGCAGAAATTTAAAAATACAAAAGTCTGATTTTTTTTCATTGCAAAATACATACCGTGCATATATATTACGTTTCTTGCTTGATAATGTATTCTCATGATGCTTTGTTTTTCTCTGAGCCTGACAATAAGATATTTTATTTCTGGAGTAATATATTTGGGCTTGTGTACTGTAGTCTTTGATGCAAACAAAGAAAAATGAAATAAAAGATAAATGTTTCAGCGCAGACATTATATTAAGCATCAAGTATATTGTACATCTGAATTTTGGGTATGTTTGTTTCTTACCTTTCCTGCAAGCATGTTTTTTTTTTCTTTGACCCTGGCCACATGTACCTGCAGGGTAACTGCTGAGGTTTCTTGGCACATAAACGGACAGCTATCAGTCTGTACCCAAACAGCACAATAATCCTGCAAACTTATTGGGGTGTGTATACTGAAGGTGGGAGGGGCAGGCAGATCCCACAACCATCCTGGTAATGCACTACTGTTTTAGAGATGTATGGTGGTAATGATGAGGGAGGTCTGAGCAAGTCATAGGAAACAGGAAAGAATGACTATGACCGAACGTGACAGAATATGTTTGTGGGACTGGTTATCCTTCAAGCACATTCCTCAAGTACAGAACCTATGTGCGTAAGTTCAAACCCATGTCTGTAGCTGTATGACTAGGTGTGTACAGTCCTTTCTCACACAGTCCAAGGACTGACAGCTAACTGCAATATTATAGCCCAGATGCTGGAATGATGTCGGAAATGCAAGATCTGGAAAATATTACACGACACACCAGTGGTGGTTTTGGGGGATGAGAGACTGAAAACCACATGCCAAGGCAGAAGTGGATATAAAATACATGCTAAATACAAAGGTTGTATCATCATGAAATAGAAATGTGAGTTGCTTCTACTAGCATTCTTGGTTTAAACTGTTTACTAGTGATGTCACAGTTCTTTTTCATGACCTCATTACTAATAGCTATAGATATTATTATATTGCAAGCAAAGGGTTTGTAAGGTCTCTTGTAGAACAGACCTAATGGAATAAGAAAAGCAATTCTGATTTTTTATGAAAATTCATAACTTTAAGATATAAGGCAAAGGCACACAAAAAGACTATGTTGCATATCTGGGAAGCATTTTTCACCAACATGGTGAGGCCTGATTCAGTGTAAGAACTCATAGCTCATCTATGTTAAACTTACTTTAAGTAAAGCATTTTTTACCAGATTTACAAGGCCAAATGCAAAGTAATTCATTCAGCTGCACAATATGCTGGAGGGATGATTTGTGGTTTTGCTGTCTTGTATAAGACAGCACTTTAATATAAGATTTAATTCAGATATGTGGTGTAATATTCTCTTTGTAGTTAAAGCTTTTTACCAAGATGCATTTTGAGACATGTCTACCTAATTAGTAAAACATAGGAACACTTCAGTTTCACAATGGAGATTTGAGCATGATTCCTATAAAGATATGTGGTGAATTTATTCTTCAAAGGTGGTCCAAAGGTGGTCCACTGCAGAGTCAGAGATGGAACAGACCTACACCCATAAAGAGAAGCACACTAGGACGCATATAAAATTAATGAAGTGGAACATTATTTGCCATAACTTATCACAGATGTATAGAAAACGTATCATGTCATTTAAAAGGAATCTAATCTCAGCAATTCAACCTCAACACAAGACCATGCAAAGAAAAAAAACATGGTGCCTCCATTTCTTAACATAGCAAAGACTCCAGCAATTGGGAGACCAGTGAAGGGATGCACTTTTCTTTAGAAATAATGACAATTTAAATATGGAGAATCAGTGATACTTGAATTTCATATACACCTTGAAAGGAGGCGATTACTCTTAGTGAATGTTTCTGTTTCCACTCTTCATTTTCCGTTCAATTCTTATATTAATAGAATGATGATGCACAAGGCCTGTAGCCTAGTGCCTTATACCCAGAAAAGCACCTTAAAAGAAAACAACTCAGAGCTACTTATTCAATAGCCAGCCCAGGCTTCCATTTTACCATTTGTTGTTGAATATCAGTTAGTAAAAAGTGCTGTCTTTGAAGACAGTAGTATTCTTTTTAGGTATTGTAGTCACACTAACACCACCAGACGTCCCATACCACACTTCTCCGACTTCGTCTGTCATTACCAGTGGGCTACAGAGGAAAATAGAAAAAAGTGTTAATATTTTTTAAAAACACTGCAGTCTTTACAGATCAAGCATTTCTTATGTGGGGAATGAATTGATTTCTCCTAAGCCTCCTGTTTCCCCTAGTATTACAATGCTGCCATGCCATGACACCCCTATTTATTTTCAAATTACTAACAGGATTGAGAAGGGAAATAGGACATGGCAACACATACACAGGACATGTACATGTGATAGTAAGACATGTACCTGTAATAGTAAGACATGGACATCTAATAGTAAGACATGTACATGTGATAGTAAGACGTACATGTGATAGTAAGATATGTACATATAATAGTAAGACATGTACATGTAATAGTAAGATATCTACATGTAATAGTAAAACATGTACATGTGGTAGTAAGACATGTCCATGTAATAGTAAGACATGTACATGATAGTAAGACATGTACATGTGATACTCAGACATGTACATGTGATAGTAAGACATGGACATGTAATAACAGTATAGATCTTAAAGCAAAACACAAGGTGTGTATGTGTAAAAGAAGATGTTATTAAAGTCAAAAACATAGGGTGCATTAGGAATGTATATAACATTGTGTTACATTCTGGACATAGTATGTATGTATGTACTGTTGCAACTCTTTTTTTTCATTCTGAGACAATGTGTTGTAACATACCACAACTAATGTTTTTATAAATCTGAGTATGCATGTTCTGTTATATCCTTATAACCAAATACAGATCTATAAAATATCTCCTATTTTTCTATTATGTTGCCGTTCTTGTATCCTGTGTCATGTTTTCATTATGTTTCTGCTTACGAAGTATCTGCTGTCATTCTTTAAGTTACTACTATTGTATGATTTATGTGCCATATCACTGTTATTTATGCCTATGACCCAGGTTATGGCTGAAAACGGTCCTTAGACCAGTTTCTTTACCCAAGCAACAAATAATAAATAAAATAAATAATAATGAAATACTAAAAAGAACTTCATCCTGCAGTCCTGGATTTGGTTGTTTCTCAATTTCTACTTGCAAATTGCATGACTGAGCAAGTCACTGAAGCAGACAGTGCTCTAAGATTAACCCTGAAAAAGGACACCCTTGTCAAATGGGCTTACTTTTTTATTTATTTATTTTATTTAACATTTCTTGACCGGGAAAGTCCGACTAGGTTCCACAGATCCTATTTTTAGCGGAGGCCCGGGGAGAAATGCTCCAGAAGCATGTCTTTACTTGGTTAACAAATTAAAAAAATTATTTAGCACTGTTGAGACCACACCGTCTGCCTGAGGCAATTGGTAAAGCTGTGTTTTAGTTACTTTATAGAGCTCTTGCAGATCACTAAAATGTCACTCTTGTGTTGGTTTACAGTAGCAACCATATTGCTGACACATTCTATTGGCTGTGATTGCTTCTTAATGACAACTATGTATTCCATTCACTTCTGTTCCTGTTCAGTTCTACTACTAAGGACTAGCCTTCTTTCTTTGCAAATGTAACAGTGACACTGAATAGTGATGTTTTTTTAAGAGATGTTCTCTTGGAGAACTTCCTAAACCTTTAAATGACTCAGCATAAATGTGAAAGATGTCACAGCTCTGCCTCTGTACAGAATACAAAACATATCTGCAAATGCATGGCTGCTGCTCTACACATAGTCTTTGCTTTCACACTGTGAATTAATTTTACTTATCACAAGCCAAGTAACCAAAATATTAGAAAAATTCAAGTCGCAAACTGGATCAATTTGAAACAGGCTGTTATTCTTATTATTTCATATTCATAATTCAGTAGTTTTTGACCCAAAAGCTTTGCATAGTGCCCTGAATATGTTAATGTAAACACAATTTCTTCTGTGTGCTTCTGAGTTCAAATGCTTCAAATTTACCTTCAGACAAAATATTACATTCTACACCTTTGTCTACTTTAAATTTGTGTGACCTGTTAATTCAACATTTCTTGTCAGTAGTCTGGCTTGCATTCTTGTTTCATGCTGTCTGGTGCATTTTCAGACATCACCATTATCAGACTCACTTCACCTTAACAGCAACAATAAATGGCTCATTTTCATGTCTGTCTAGTGATGCACACATTCTTGTGAGCTTATGTGTCTTCCATTCTGAATCTTTAAAAAAGTGATTCTGCTTAGCACAGATATGAAATTTATTCAGAGTTAGAACAATGATTTATTTCCTGCTTATGAGCACATCTGCTACTTGAGCATTAAATTCAAATTACAGATTTATTTGGCACCTTACTGTCTCTGTTTCTTATCTCCTTTACTGTTACTGTGCATTCTCACATGGATCGTTGTAACATTAACAGGTGTTTCCTCATTTTTGCACTTTTTAGCTCATATTTCCTCACTTTATCCTTTTAACTGGAGACCTATAATTTCATTTGTTCTATGTATATCCACAGTAATTATTCAGGTCAGAAATGCTTTTTTTTCTTAGAAGCCTTTCCCTCATTTCATTATTTTGTATTCCACACACTATTTTATCTTTTATTAATGAATTATACAACTAATCAAATCCATATTCTTCGGCTCTGTTCTTCAGTTATTTAGTTAGTTAGAATTTATTAGCTAGAAGAGAGCGCGAATCGACATGGACCTTTTTTTTTCTGACTCAGCCCAGGAGAACTCTCTGATTAAGTGGCTTCCTCAGGTCAAACATTATGCAAAGGGGGTTGACGGAATCAAATCCTGGATCACAGGAAGCAACTTGTTAATAATTTATAGCCGTATTCCACTGTACTAATTGCCAGGCACATGAAATAAGCATCTATGTTATTTCTAGGACCTTATACCTTAGTAATGAAAAAATGGCAAATAGTAAGTTCCTTTTGGGGTCACAGTAATTTCTGAGCCTCTCTCTATTTGTTGCTGTTTTAACTTTTGTCTCTTCAAATAAAGTAAACCATTAAATAAGATAAAGGCATCTTTCCTAGAGATATATAAAATGTGGCACAATCTATCTTTTTGTCTCTTACACTTATAGAAAAGATTAAATCAGATTTATTGATCTAACACTTGCAGTTTTCTGTCAAGATGCACTTATAGAAAAGACTAAATCAGATTTCTTGATCTAACACTTGCAGTTTTCTGTCAAGATGCACTTATAGAAAAGACTAAATCAGATTTCTTGATCTAACACTTGCACTTTTCTGTCAAGATGCACTTATAGAAAAGACTAAATCAGATTTCTTGATCTAACACTTGCAGTTTTCTGTCAAGGTGCACTTATAGAAAAGAATAAATCAGATTTCTTGATCTAACACTTGCACTTTTCTGTCAAGATGCACTTACAGAAAAGACTAAATCAGATTTCTTGATCTAACACTTGCAGTTTTCTGTCGAGATGCACTTATAGAAAAGACTAAATCAGATTTCTTGATCTAACACTTGCAGTTTTCTGTCAAGATCCGTGGCAGCAAGAAAATCACAATGACTGCACTTACAGCATTTTTCTGATGAGAATTA
The DNA here is from genome assembly GCF_019279795.1 of Protopterus annectens. Taxonomy (NCBI): domain Eukaryota; kingdom Metazoa; phylum Chordata; order Ceratodontiformes; family Protopteridae; genus Protopterus; species Protopterus annectens. The sequence continues at coordinate 86,330,741 of NC_056744.1, read as the reverse complement.
CATTTCTGTACTTGCAAACACATAAAATGTTCAAAACAAATATATTTCTTCTGCACGTGTAAATTTTTCACTTGTACCAAGGGATTATGTCAGGATGGTCAGTAAACAGCACAAACATGATGGATGAGCTTCTAGCCTCCATGAGATGTTTAATCAGACTGATGTCTCAGGAAGAAATGTGTAACACATAACATGCCCTTCCTGCAGCTTAAGTATTAGCATACTTAAAACTGTATACTTCCTATATTACACACCTAACCATCATTTCTTGGTGTGAACTACAAATAAATTATATATCAAGAATAAAACTGAGGAATATAGGAAGAAGAATCACATTCTCATATCAAATTCTGTCAAAAATATGTCCCTCTGAAGAATTTCAAGAGAGGTGCTAGAAGTAAAAATGAGGTACTAAGATGTATAAATTTCCTCTGGCAAGAAATAAGTAAATAATAAAAGAATAAAAACTTACAGAAACATTTCTCATTCCAGGAAACGATGCATGCCTATAACATCAAGCATTTCTTTTTGCTCAAAATCATTTTTGTTGTTGAAAGGAGTAGGAAGATCTTAAGTGAGAGACCAGCTCTGGTACTGTTTTTAGTTGAATCTAGAACAGAAGCTGCCATTAAAAAGGGATAATTAGAAGGGCATATAAAATATTCCATGATAACTATAAGAATCAATCAGAGGAGGTTAGAAACAATTGGGAAGAGAGAGACTGGATAAGCAATACACAAAGAAACAACTGGAGGATATATTTATGGTTCCTAAATATGCAACAAAGTCTAGAAGATGTAGGAAGTGTTTGTCTAGGTATTTTTATACCCCAAGCAGACTCCAAAGAATTTTTCCTCAGGTAGATTGCATATGTTAGATGTGCGATGGGGGTATATATTTTTGGGAATGTAATTAGCTGGCAAACGTTAACAGTTCCCTGCAGACCACTCTGTCAAAAATATGGTGTGAGCAAACTAGTGTTACTAAGGAAATTATTTTTTGAACTGTGATACAGGATTTGAATTGCCTAGACATAGTAAGGCCTTGCTGAGTTTAATTCTGGTGGCTGCCAAAAAGGTAATTACTAGAAAATGGAAATCAAAGTCTAAACCAACCTTATTAGAAGTAGCGGATATAGTAATAGAGATAAAAGAACTGAAAATTGTATCGTTAGAAAAGGGCAGGAACAAATTACATAGGGAAATATAGAAATTGTGGGAAAAATACATTCAGAATAATGTTTTGTAGGAGGAGTAAGGTTTAAGGGCAGGAAGGAATTGAATGAGCTGTGATTGTTTGACTGATATTGACTGTATAGAAAATTATATGTGATGTATAATGTTTGCAACTAAAAATATGTCAATATGGTTTGTTTTCATTTATGTAAATGTATGATTGCCTGTGGATAGTGCAGTGGTGTAGTGGTTAGTGCTGTCACCTCACAGCAAGAGGTTTTCTGGCTTGATTCTCAGCTGGGGTGCCTTCTGTGTGGAGTCTACATGTCTTCCCTGCATTCGTATGGACTTCCTCCAGGTGCTCTAGTTTCCTCCCACATTCCATAGACATGCAGTAGAAGGATTGAACACTCTAAATTGGCCCTTGTGTGAGTATGTGGTGCACCCTCTGAGGAGGTTTGGGTCTCTCGCTACCAACCTGATCCAGTAAAACCCGTACCTGCTATGGAAACAGTAAATGCTAAAGGGCACTTGTTGCCCAATGTGCTGAATGCATGGGAGTGAATCCAGGATGATTCCCTGTAAAGATGTTTTTGTTTAAAAAAAATGTTATTGTTTAGATGGTTTCTGACACACTGGATATCAATAAGGTATGTTCTGTTCACAGTTTACAGCATTAAGCTTCTCTCTCTTTTTTTTTTTTTTTACATTTGTTTACCAGAAAAGTCCGACTTGGAATGAAGCCAATTTTCAGTGGTGGCCTGGGGAGAAACGCTCCAATATGCATGTCTTTGAATTCTTACAACAGATGTAGCAACATTCCTTAAATGGACATGAACGTACAGTTTCAACTTGATTTAATATGCAATGTTTTTAGCAGGTCACCCTGAATTAAAATCTTTAGGTGCACACAAGACATGCCATCACATAATTTGTCATTGGTACAGTACAACACATTCACTACGAATGTTCTGCCACAAGTAATGCAAACCTCTGCTTTTCTAATCAAATTTAGTGAAAAAAAGTTTTCATTTTTGTGTAAATAAGCAAGTGTTACATCTCTGACATATCTCAGAGCCCTGTGGCCTTGTCAACATCTCTGTCCATGTGAATCTCCTTTGGAAAAAAAGAACTACCTGCAGTTCTATCTTTGTTAAACGTACAACCTGTTGCTTATATTTAAGAAACAACTATCGTAGTTCACAGAAGGTGAGTTTTTATTCCTATGCTGTAAATAGCCTGCAGTGTTCAAATTTTAAGCAAATGCCCCAAAGCAGAACAGTTGTTTCTAGGGATGGAGCCACTTTTTGAAACTTGCAGAACTTTTTGTTTTAGCCTTTAGAACCATTATCTGTAGTTTTACATTAATGAGATAACAGTTTAGACCTGACCATGTGGTGCAAAGGGATAAAGCCCTGCCTGCATCCCAGATGACCCTTGTTCAGTTAGCAGCCTGGGTACTGGAGGAACCAGGCAGTGGAGGACTGGAGTGAGTGGCCATTGTCAGCTCTCTTATCCAGGGGAATGGAAGTAGGTTTGCTCGGTGCTTTGGTGACACCTGCAGGAATTCAGGTATATGGCCAAAACCAAGTAGTCTAGCATGCTAGTTCTGTAAGGTGTTGTGCCATTTATTCAGGAGCTTTCCTATGTATGAAAGCTTGCATGCATCTCCTAAAAGCAGCCAAGGTGGAGCTCACAAGCTGACGATAGGATGAAATTAAGACAGTCCACGCGATCTGCATTTTTCCCTGCTCCCCACCATCCAAGTGTTGCCCCCACTGGGGAACAAATGGGCTGGAAGATTCTCACCCCAGCTGAAGTACAAATGGGTTGACTGAATGTAGGAAGAGTAGCCAGCAGGCTGACCCTGCAGACAAAAAAGACTATCTGCTCTACTTAAAAAAAAAAATGAATCAAACATGAGTATATAATCTTCCTTTTCTCACATTCTAAGTATCATTTTTACAGACAAGATTATACAAAACATAGCCATGATATAGTAAGTATATAAGATTTTATCATCTGGGTATGTAACAGTGCAACAAATTAACATTCTAATGCTACTGAAGAATGTTTGGACATTATTTCAGATATAAAAAAGTCAGACTGTTTTGTGCAAAATGCAAAAAGTAAATTTTAAAAGCACGTTATTTCTCTTCCCGTGTTCTGATTGCACGTGCCTGTATGGATGATGCAACAGTAATTATTGCAATAGCTAGAAATGTTCTCTTAAGCAATAATCCACTGGTTTTCATTGTGTGTTATTTACTTCTGTGAGAAAGCAGAGCTTGAGAATGAATGGTGGAAAATATTCTGTATGAAACAGTTTCAAGGAAGACTTAAACCATGAGTTCATGAGAAAAAGCCTGTCTGCATCATATGGTCCTCACTGAAATTTCCTACTTTACTCTCAGGTTAATAATAACAGCAAACTGAGACAGTGACAGTTTCTGTAGACAATAGGGACAAGGGGACTTCAGTAGCAGATAGCTGATTTCTGTTAAGAGCTCCATTATGTTGGACATTGTTCGTATTTTCCTTTGGGTATTACACATAGTTTGATTGTTTTTAACTAGTCTAACCTTTGAATGTATAACTAAATTGTACTGCTACTGGGAACATCGGTTCAGATGCATGATGTTTTAATCGGTTTACAAAAAGTTCTGTGCTATTTATTTAGTAAAGCAGTTTCAAACCTGTCTTATCAGAATATCCTGAAATGGTTTAAGACCATCTACTCAGGAATGATTGTACTTCTGAGAAGTCAAGCAGGAAGATGAACATTTGGAAGCGCGTGTGTGTGTGTGTGTGTGTGTGTGTGTGTGTGTGTGTGTGTGTGTGTGTGTGTGTGTGTGTGTGTGTGTGTGTGAACAGGTGCATGCACATGCTTGTACTTTTGAGCATCTCCTATGTAAAGTGTGTGAGATTATTACCTTTTGCTGGTAAATCCCAATGTTCGCTCTGACAGCTGTGGTTAAAGTCACAGTTAGGTAACATACATGTTATAAGCCGTATCAGTGAAGAGGGCTGCTGATGTAATAATCTGAGTCGATAATGTGCAGGTGGAACTGCTGTCCCTGACACAATAAAGGTGGTGGCAAAAGGCTGTTATCCTGACATTTTTTTCACTCCCTTCCAATAACCTCCAGTGGTTTACATCCCCACTATTCCCCCCATGCATTCCCACCTTGGGGCTATTCCTAGGTAACTCTATGTGATCATTCATTGGGTACCTCATCTCTAGCATGAATTAGTATTTTCTAATTCAAGATATCTGGCAGTGTGCCCACTCTGGTGGCATAGAGGCATAAAGCCCTAACTATGTCCCAGATGACCCCAGGTTCAATTAGTGGCATGGGCAACTGATGGAGCAGCATGGAGGAATAAGCATGCCCATCCTGGGGATGAGAGCACTTGCAGGTGAAAGGGGAGGCAATGATCCAAAGACAGGAGTTGCCATCGGATACAACCTGCAAGTGTGGTGGGTGGGGAAAGGAGAAAGTGGGTAGGGCATATAAAATTAAAAAAAAGGCCTACATGACAGAAGTAGAGATGAATGAGCCCTCATAACACCCTTAAGATCTATGACCAGCCACAATAACACTAGAGCAAGTCCATCGGGGGGGGGGGGTTAGGAGAATGTTGGTAGACCCGGCTTGAATGTGGGGCACTGGGGGTTGGACCCATATCAATGAGGTTTGAAGGAACCAAAACACATATCTGTCAGTGGGAAGTGAGTGGACAATAAATCTCTTACCAGTGGAGTAGTGGTAGCCATTGTATTGCAGATAGAGCAAAGTATGTGTGATTGTGTCTGTCCTCTCAGGGAAACATACTTACACAATGACTATAGGTGACAGATGGGGCTGGCATAATGGTCAAAGTGATTACCTCACAAACACAAAGTACAGGGTTTGGTTCTCACCTTTGGGAAACTGGATAGGCTTAAAATGGCCCACAAGGATGGCTAGCCTAGTACTTACCTATGAACAGTGGACACGCAGTCATATATCTCAATGTTATATCTGTGTACAGCCTCAAATCCTTAGTTATACATACTGTCTAGCGAATCATCTGTTATCCACTGAGAGGGTCTGAACTGTGGAACAAATCTACCAAACCACAGTCCTGTATGTACTGCCCGCAAAACCTTAGTTACACATACCATCTAGTGATTCATCTGTTATCCAATGAGGGGGGGTCCCTGGTACTGCAAAAATCTACTCCAAGCACTGTTTTGTATGTACAGCCTCCAAATCTTTAGTTATACATACCATCTAGTGATTCATCTGTTATTCATTGAGAAGCTCCACGCTGCTGAACAAATCTACCCAAAGCACTATCTGGCATGTACATCCTGCAAACCCTTAGTTAAGTATACTGTGTAGTCATTCATCTGTTATCCAATGAGAGGATCTGTGGTACTGCACAAATTTACCCCAAATGCTGTCCTGTATGTAGAGCCCCTAGATATTTAATTAAACATATGTCTGGTGCTTCATCTGTTTTCCACTGAGGGGGTCTGTGCTGCTGAATAAATCTGCCCCAAATACTGTCCTGTATGTACAGCCCCCCAAACCCTTAGTTACACATTTTATCCAGTGATTTATCTGTTATCCACTGAGATAGTTTGTGCTGCTGAAAAAAATCTGACCCAAATATGTCCTTGTACACCCACAATTTATTACTTTAGATCTTAGGAGATCCAACATTCTGTGACTGCAACATACTCAGACAATCTAACAGAACATAGAAGTCAATGAAGCCTGAAAAGGCTGAAAAACAGTAAGGTAAGGTCGGACACGTTGCCTCTCACCTTGACTTTACTGAACACTAGGAATTATCAGGCTAGTGTTTTTTTTTTTCAGAATATGTTCTCTGATTTTAATCACCTTTCATTTCTTTATTACAAACATGGCCCTTATTTCAATTACTGTGATGCTATGGCAAACAATAGAAATGTTTGTAAAATATAACGTATGATATTTTTTGGACTGTGTGCAGTGTTTGTTGTCACAATACAAAGAACTATGTTGATTATCGTCTTAATACTATTTTCTTACTAGCTTTGATACCACTATGCACACCCTGAGGAAACTAGTCAGATACCAAAGAACTGTACAGTCTCTGGGTTCCCCTGTCTGGAATACAGAGGAATTGCTTAGTTACAAAGTGGTAAAAGGAAATCCAGAGATTGTGTATATAAGCAACCAGTGTGCTTATTTATTTATTTGGTTTGTTTATTCATTTATCCATTCATGCATGCATTCATTGTAATGTTTAAGTGGGTAACCATCTGAAACATCAGGACCTGCTACAGAGACTGAATGTCCAAAACACTGGACATTGATATACTAAGTCCAAGATGCCATTTTTCAGAATGTTCCCTTTTCTCCAAGGTATGTTGGTGACCTCTGAGTTGATACATATAAGTTCGGGGAATGTGTCCCCCCCCCCCCCATAAAAAAGAAGTTTTAGGGAGAAGAGCAATTTTCAATACTCTTCTCCTGTGTTTTCAGTCTTTTTTTTTTTTGGCTTGTCAGCACTCTGCCTTTTGAGTGTCAACATTTGAACAGGGAGCCATTTAAGTGCCTTATTCAAAGGACTGAACCCAAAACTACCAGATAATGATTTACAAACAATTCTGCACAACAGCTATCATAAGTTAGAAATGCAAGCTAAAAGGAATTATGAAAATGAAAAACTATTTTTAGGTATTTTGGTACATATAGTCTGTCCTACAGAGAAGGAATTTAAAATGTTTAGCTAGTGGTAGCTTAGATTAAAACAGTTCAGAGAAAATGGGTGTCTGGGAACTGTTACATATGTTTTCCACATATACAGGCTTACACATAATATATTCTCTGGAAGGGCTCTGTGAGACTGTGACTGCTAAGGCACCATCCCTTATAGTAAGTGTGTGTGTGTGTGTGTGTGTGTGTGTGTGTGTGTGTGTGTGTGTGTGTGTGTGTGTGTGTGTGTGTGTGTGTGTGTGTGTGTGTGTGTGTGTGTACATGTGTCTTGTTACAGACATGGATTGTCAGGGGTAATGTTAGTATTTGTGTGTGCATGTGTGAAAAATCAAATCAGTATGGTTGGAAATTGACCTGTCTCTTGTAGGGACAGTGTCAGATATGTATGTGTACGTGTTGTGGATACAGTCGATATTGCAGGCACATACCTAACTCACTTTTGGGTAGCAGTAAAAGGGAAAAAAAACAGTTATTAAGTCACTTTCAAAAATAAGGCATAAGATACATCACAGAACAGCCTGACCCTCAGGGAGTGTGGAGACCTTGTGTACTCCACATGCTAGGTTGTTTAAGTGGATTTTGATTCAGTCTTAGTAGTGGCCCCTACAGTGACCCTCATCTAGTCTTAAACTGGTGCTCTTCAGAGGTGTGCACCAAAAGTTTCTGTAGCTTGTATACATGGGGTTAGGCTGGGGAAGAAAGTGTTACTACTTTCCTTTCCTTTACAATCAAACCACTGAGGTGCACACAGAATATCACTGTAGCTTATGCATGGGGTGTGGACAGTGTGATAATTATTTCATTAAATTTCCTGACAAACCTCAGACATTGCATGGAAGGTTGTGAAAGCTCATCTACAAATGCTACAACAAGTACAACAAGGTGGAATACTGTAACTGATCGTCAGGAAAGTGAACAAAAGTAAACATCAGATGCATATTCAAGTGGTTATTTTTGATTGGTAGGGTTAAGGAGCCATGTTATATGCATCCGACGGCAACAGCAATGTGCATGCCTTTCTTTTTGCACATCTTTGAAAAATGGTTCTATCTAGCATAGGTTCTACAAAGCTGATTAAAATAGACCAATTCATTCTCACATAACTCTTTTTTTCATACCTGTTACTGCTGCATGTGTTCTCACTTTATTTCTCATTTTTGGCTTTTTTTTAACTCCTTTTGTGTCTTATCATTCCTTCATTTCCTCAGTTCAATCATTTAACTGTGTACTAGTCATTTCAATTGCCCTACCTACAGTCACAGTTTTTATTAGGTCAGCTATGTTTCTTTTAAAAGCTGTCCCTTGCTTCATTTTTATGTCACAAATGCTTCTTATGTTACAAATGAGTCATGAAACACAACACGTCCACAGGTTCTGGTTCCATTCTAAAGCTCCTTAACAGTCAGACCTTGTGTTCTTGTAGGGAGCAGGTGGCGAACAATGGCAAGGTCTTTCTTAGCTCACATTAATTTCTGAACTTTTGCTTGTTGTTATATTATGTTTCTACTATCTGTGAAAGTAAGCAGTAAGTACCGTAAATGCTTCTTCCCATGTAACATGCAAAAATTTAGTGCACTCTGCCTGTTTAACCTTTGGACTGTTCTGCTCACAATAAGAAACAAATCAAATTTCTGGATCCAAGGCTTCCTTTGTTCTGCTAGTTGTCTTCCAGTGAGAGAATTCCTGGTGGTTCCAGTTATGACTTTTCTCTTCTAAATATTGTACTTCCATGCTTCCAAGCATATATACTCTGGAAAACAAGAATTTACACTTCCTGCATATGTATTTCTCTATATACACTGTGTAACCTCTTGATGTTTGTCAGGAGAGTCAGTAAACAACACTAGCAGGATGGATGGACTTCCAGCCTTCATGAGGTGTTTAATCAGACTACTTCCTCTGTAAAGAATAGGCTCCCTATCAAAATGTCGGCACTTGAAATGCTGAGTGCCAAAAAGCCAAAAAAAAACACAGGAGAAAAGCGAATCTCGAAAATCACTCTTCTCCTTAAAAACATCTTCTTACGGCGGGGGGCAAGTCCCCCTGCCCCCAAACTTATATATACCAACTCCAAGATGGCGATACTTCAGAAAAAAGAGAATATTCTGAGAAATGGCATCTCAGGCTTAGCATATACAAGTCTGATCTTTTGGCGATTCAGTCTCTGTTTTTCAGGAGTCGCTCTAGCGGGCATCAGCATTTCAAATGGTTATGAAAGACATGCATGAATGGGTGTGCCTTCGTTGAACGTTGGGCATCAAGCTGGCAACTTGGCACCGTGAAAATCTACTGCCAATTATTAGCGGACCAGAGTTCCGCTGTGGCGACCCCTAACTGGGAAAAGCCAAAAGACAACAACAACAACCTTAGGAATATGTGCTGGCCACAAACCTTGTTCAAGAGAAATGAACCTATGAACCTATGAACCTATATAACCTGCCAGTTCCTATGGCTTAGTCAATAGTCTAAAGCTGTACATCCCATGTATTCCATACAACCATAATTCTGAAGTATAAGCAATTTATTTTCACTTTACATTTCAGGAAAAAAGAACAGATCTCTGAAAGTATGAAAATAATAAATTACCTAAGAAATAAAATAAGGAACTCTTTCAAATCCATTATATATACCTGGTACATCTCTACTGTCAGTAAAGAATGGAATAACAAAACCTGAAAGGCTATAGATGTTTTTAACTCTAAGAATGTTTTCCTCTCTGTAAATTTTATGCATCAAAGACGTTCTAGCATCTTCCTTCTTGTGTTTTTACTTGGTCTCTGCCATACTGGATACCAACAATGTGTTCCGGGGACATAGATATTAAGCTGCTTATGTTGTATGTTGCAGGGTTCCTTAAACTGACAACAACAGAAAATTTCAGTGTCATTTTATAACCTAATGAATTCTAATGTTTAGCTGTGTAGCTGTCGTGTCTTCATATTACGTGGGTACTAACGCATTACAGAACATTCACCAAGAATGTGCTGCCAGAAATAATACCAACTTACAGGGCAGCTTTTATACCCAGATTTACTGGACAAACAGTGCCTTTTCCTTCCCATGCAAATGATAAGATATTACAGCTCAGATATGTCTTAAAGCCCTGTGGCTTTGTGTAACACTTCTCCATGTTATGTTTTCTTCAAAAGAAAATGTGAGCAGATATTTTATCTCAGACGCCATAACATTCTGCAGGCTTCTAACATCCTTGTCCTATATTAATTTTATTTGAAAGAAACTTTCGTCAGTTCTGCCAGCTTTATTGAAAACTACCAATTTCTTATGCTTAGGAGTAAAGTGTTGTAGTTATTAGAAAGAAGAGCTGGAATTATCAAAGTGGTAGCTATTTTATAAGCACTTGTTAAAATATAGACAAAATGCAAATTTCCATGAGTTGTTCTGTTGTTAAAAGGAGTGGCCTACTTTGGAAAGGTCAATAACATATTCATTCATTTATTTATTTTCTTAGAGACAGCATCATTTTTAAATTTATTTTACATTGTAGCTGTGAGTGCTTTACTAAGACAATTGAATCACAGAAATCCTTATTTCTCCCAAATGTTTAGGTATCACTTTATAGATGGGGCTCTCCATAAGTAATGTGATAAGACATGGGTACAAAATTTCATCAGTTTGCTGAGTACAATGAAGCAAACTAGCAATTTAATGTTAATGTAGAAAGTCTGGACATTCTTTGTGATGTTGAAAAAATCTGTCAGACTGTGCTGTACAAAATGCAAAGGCAAAATATAAAGGCATTTTCTTTTTTTTCCCCCTCTTGATTACACATATACTCAAGGTTGACGTAAGAGTAGAATATTTGAGTTTTAAGCAATGATCCACTGGTTTTCTCTCTCAGAGTCATCTACTTCTGTGAGTTCCAAGACACTGGAATACAGACATGGTACTGGACTACAATAGGTTTTGCAACTACTCAGGCCTTTGTCAAAGGGCTGTTACTAGCCTGAGAGCTTGAGTAATTGCAAATAGTATGCTGGTTCAATAAAAGGTATTGCATCACATCTGTCTTTCAGTGCCTTTGTCTTTTCTGATGGTGGACCAATACATCATTTCTTAACTTTTAATTCTGTGAGGCAATCTTCCTTGAGAAAGCAGAACTTGATACTGAGTGGTAAGACAGTATTTCAAGAAAGACTTAAATTTTCTTTAATTAGAATGAGTCTTTCATAAGTTAGCCAGAAGTGACATTTCATGTTTTATTGTCAGTTTAACAATGGTATTATACTGAGACAGTGACAGAGTCTGCAGACAGCCAGGGCAGGGGGACTACAACAGTAGATGCAAAGCCGTAGCTGACTCACCTAGCGTCCAGTGCCAATCCCCAATTTGGTGACTGGTGACCCTCAACACTAAGTTAAAGAGAAAAAATAAAAAAGATTTATCTTTTTTCAGTCTGGTGCAGCTCCTCACCTATCTACCTGATCTTCAGCTTAAGGAGCAAAAAAAAAAAAACGTTTTTTTGTACTTTAAAAAATCTGTAGCAAACTGGTTGTTACAAGTTATTCAAAGCACAAAGCGTTGAGCCGAGCACTTTGGTCCTAATGAAACTCAGTATTTCCACACCGACATTTAGATGCAGAAATGACCAGATTGCAGGTTGCGTACCTAACACCTTGCACGCAGGGTAGCTGTCCCTTTTGCCCCTCCCTAGCTACACTTCGGAGTAGATGGACAAGTTCTGTTTAGAGCTCTGTTATACCTGAATGTTGCTCATATATTCCTTTGGATACTGAATGCATTCTTGACTCTTTTACCTGTTCTGACCCATTGAATTTATTAGTAAAATAGTATTGCTACTGGAACGCCACCTGAGCTGCATAATTTTTATTAGTGTTTACAAATATTCCATGGTATGTATTCAGTAAAGCTGTTTTGTTTCTAAACTGTCTTACCATCACATCTTGAAGAGCTCAACAGCAGGTCCTCAGAAATGTTGACTTACTTCTGAGAGACCTTTATGCATGCCAGTGCTAAAAATATTTAACTGTATTACAGGAGACACACCCAGAGACTGTACACAGTTGTGAATGTGTGTACCTCTGACTGCCTGGGAGTGCTTCAGTGATGACATTGAGTACCCCCCCCCCATTTCATTTGTTTCTCTGTGTTATACTTGAGTTTAGTGAGTTGAAACTTTTTTAATGAAATTAGATTCATAACTGAGAAAAACAGAAAACTACACTTTCTGCCCTATTCCTTTGCTATTTCACTCTGTCTTCTTCCTCTTCTCTCCTTACTCTAACCGTCCCTTCCTATTGTCCTGTTTACTATGTGCTTTATTATTATGAGTGTTATTAGTTCATTGCTGTTGTCACACAACATTGTGTTGATATTCACAGCATGCCTTGTTAACTAGCTTGTCTAGTGTATAGGCTGAGACTGAAATGGGTCCATTTGGATCAGTGCCGTACCGCGGTTAATAAAGTTAATAAATAAATAATTAAAATGAATCAGACTAAACATGGAGGAGTATGGATATTTGGGAAAATCCTGCTTGTCAGTTCCATCTGGTGTAATAGTGGGATTCATAAGCCAAGCAGGAGGAATATCAGGAAGCATCCAAGAGGCTTCCTGTTCAGTGCTGGCATGCGTGCATGTGTGTCTGAACATCTCCTGTGTGAAATATATGAGACTTTTCTCTTCTTTTAGTAAATCCCAGTGTTCACTCTTACAGCTGTGGTTAAAGCCACTCTTAGGCAACATACATGTTATAAGTTGTCTGTTTGACTAGTTGGTGAGATCAGTGAAGAGGGCTGCTGATTTAATAACCTGAGATGGTAATGTACAGGTGTAAGTGCTGTCCCTGACACACTAAAGACAGTGGCAAAATGCTGTTACTCCCGACTATTATTTTCACTCTTTTCCAATAACCAGCAGCTGTTGGCATCTCTACTATTCCTCCATTCATTCCCACATTTACCATTCCTCCATTCGTTCCCACATTTACCATTCCTCCATTTGTTCCCACATCCCTACCATTCCTCCATTCATTCCCATATTTACCATTCCTCCATTTGTTCCCACATCCCTGCCATTCCTCCATTCATTCCCACATGCACTATTCCTCCATTCATTCCCACATCCCTACCATTCCTGCATTCATTCCCACATTTACCATTCCTCCATTCATTCCCACATCTCTACCATTCCTCCATTCATTCCCACATTTACCATTCCTCCATTCATCCCCACATCCCTACCATTCCTCCATTCATTCCCACATGCACTATTCCTCCATTCATTCCCACATCCCTACCATTCCTCCATTCATTCCCACATTTACCATTCCTCCATTCATTCCCACATCCCTACCATTCCTCCATTCATTCCCATATTTACCAATCCTCCATTTGTTCCCACATCCCTACCATTCCTCCATTCATTCCCACATGCACTATTCCTCCATTCATTCCCACATCCCTACCATTCCTGCATTCATTCCCACATTTACCATTCCTCCATTCATTCCCACATCCCTACCATTCCTCCATTCATCGCACATTTACCATTCCTCCATTCGTCCCCACATCCCTACCATTCCTCCATTCATTCCCACATGCACTATTCCTCCATTCATTCCCACATCCCTTCCATTCCTCCATTCATTCCCACATTTACCATTCCTCCATTCATTCCCACATCCCTACCATTCCTCCATTCATGCCCACATTTACCATTCCTCCATTCGTTCCCACATTTACCATTCCTCCATTTGTTCCCACATCCCTAGTATTCCTCCATTCGTTCCCACATTTACCATTCCTCCATTTGTTCCCACATCCCTAGTATTCCTCCATTCGTTCCCACATTTACCATTCCTCCATTCGTTCCCACATTTACCATTCCTCCATTTGTTCCCACATCCCTAGTATTCCTCCATTCGTTCCCACATTTACCATTCCTTCATTTGTTCCCACATCCCTAGTATTCCTCCATTCGTTCCCACATTTACCATTCCTCCATTCATTCCCACATTTACCATTCCTCCATTTGTTCCCACATCCCTAGTATTCCTCCATTCATTCCCATATTTACCACTCCTCCATTTGTTCCCACATCCCTAGTATTCCTCCATTCATTCCCATATTTACCACTCCTCCATTTGTTCCCACATCCCTATCATTCCTCCATTCATTCCCACATTTACCATTCCTCCATTCGTTCCCACATTTACCATTCCTCCATTTGTTCCCACATCCCTAGTATTCCTCCATTCATTCCCATATTTACCACTCCACCATTTGTTCCCACATCCCTATCATTCCTCCATTCATTCCCACATGCACTATTCCTCCATTCGTTCCCACATCCCTACCATTCCTCCATTCATTCTCACATTTACCATTCCTCCATTTGTTCCCACATCCCTAGTATTCCTCCATTCATTCCCATATTTACCACTCCTCCATTTATTCCCACATCCCTATCATTCCTCCATTCATTCCCACATTTACCATTCCTCCATTCGTTCCCACATTTACCATTCCTCCATTCGTTCCCACATTTACCATTCCTCCATTTGTTCCCACATCCCTAGTATTCCTCCATTCATTCCCATATTTACCACTCCTCCATTTGTTCCCACATCCCTATCATTCCTCCATTCATTCCCACATGCACTATTCCTCCATTCATTCCCACATCCCTACCATTCCTCCATTCATTCCACATTTACCATTCCTCCATTCGTTCCCACATTTACCATTCCTCCATTTGTTCCCACATCCCTAGTATTCCTCCATTCGTTCCCACATTTACCATTCCTCCATTCGTTCCCACATCCCTACCATTCCTCCATTCATTCCCACATGCACTATTCCTCCATTCATTCCCACATCCCTACCATTCCTCCATTCATTCCCACATTTACCATTCCTCCATTCGTTCCCACATCCCTACCATTCCTCCATTCATTCTCACATTTACCATTCCTCCATTCGTTCCCACATTTACCACTCCTCCATTTGTTCCCACATCCCTACCATTCCTCCATTCATTCCACATTTACCATTCCTCCATTCGTTCCCACATTTACCATTCCTCCATTTGTTCCCACATCCCTAGTATTCCTCCATTCATTCCCATATTTACCACTCCTCCATTTGTTCCCACATCCCTATCATTCCTCCATTCATTCCCACATTTACCATTCCTCCATTCTTTCCCACATTGGGGCTGCACCAAACTAACTCTTTGTGACCTTTTCTAGCACAACTTATCTGGCAGTGGGAAGTGAGTGCACAACAGATCTCTTGCCACTGGAGCAATGGCAGTCATTGTACAGCCAAGTATGTGATTGTGTCTGTTCTCTATGGAGAACATGCATTCACAATGACTATGGGTAACATTGTATACTAGATCATACACCCAAATGGTCCCCTCTGTACAGCCGCCAAGTGCTTAATTTTACATAATGCCTAGTGATTCACCTGATCCCCAGTAAGAGGTTCTCTGTTACACTGCTACTGCATAAACCTGCCATGTGAAAGTATAGCATGGATCTTTGATAAGTCTAATCCTCCTAATCAGCCTTCCACTTCCACGGTGCTAGCTGAATTATGGACATCAGCAATATGGAATATCCTGTTTTCCATGTTACCAGATGAGCCTGTTACTGAAAATTCTGTGTAAGTGACTGTAAGACAAGTGAAGGAGGCATCCATTTTGTTAAATAGTTAGTTCATTAAAGCAGTGATTCTGTTTCTTGTTTTGGTTGAATCACTCTTTCATGCAACATCATTTTGGTAGGTTTGTATGGCATGTGGTACAGTGGTAGTTAGAATTTGTTGTTTTTCTCCACTGCAGTATGACTTCATGTTTAGTATATTTAAGTCTGCAGGGGTGGGGGTTTAGGGGAACTTGCCCCCTACATAAATAATGGTCTTTTTATGGAGGGATCAGCAGTTTAGATAGAAGCATTTTTGTATTTGGGGATCACAGCAGAGTGCATAATGGCTTTTGGGGTATCCCACTGTACTGTGATATTCAATTTTGTTTGAGCTTGTTTTTATTTTGGGGGTAGGAGGTATATGGCATTACGTTTGATACTGTGGGATTCAATACATTATGTCTGATGTATTGTATTTCAAAAAATTTTGTATTCATTTTAATGCCATGTACCCAACAAGTTGGTTTCTACCAGTAGGAGTGTTTCCCAGTCAGAAGTACTGTTAAATTGGACAAGCCTGAGAAAAAGCACTTTTGAAGTAAAGTATGTACCATTACAGTCTCAGTGCATGTAATAGGAAATGCATAGTGAAAAAAACTATTGTTGCTTTTTACATGAATGTTAGTCAGATTAGTTAGCTGTCAGTATAAGTTCCCAGGCTGTGGGAGGATGACTGTGACTTAGCTAAGCAACTTAAGGTGTGAAAGTCCCACATGCTATCCTGAACATAAAAGAGCTTGCAGCAACACTGGTGCAGGCAGTGGCCTGCCCTTTGAATCCAAAGACAACCTGGAGGTGGCTATGGGGGAATAGAGAAAGGAGACATGGAATCCACATCACCAAATTATAGTCTTTGGTTCTGGTTTTAGGAAATTTTGCCCCTGACATTTTGACCCAGATACATTTCACCCCCAGAATGTTCACCCACACACATTTTGCCCCAGGATGTTTTGCTGCTGACATTTTGCTCTCAACATTTTGCCCCAGGTATGTTTCACCCCAGGAATGTTCATTCAGCACACATTTTGCCCCCAGGATGTTTCACCCCCAACATTTTGCCTCTGGGTATCTTTCACCCCCCCACCCCAGAATTTTTGCCACAGTAATTTTTTGCGTTATGTGATTTTTTTTTTCATCTTGCTTTTTTTACACATTGTGCTATTTTATGGCATTTTTCTGACCCAGTTATAGTAAAGCTACATAGAGTGAAGCTTTATTTGTCATCCAAAAAGTCCAAATCTCAATTAAAAAAATCACAACAGTCAAAAGATATGAGTAGTAAAAACAGAATGATCACATAAAAAGTCAAAACAACAAGGTAAACACAAAAATCACAATGAGCCGCAACTAGAATTTGAGTTGCTGTGGACGTTGACTGATTTGCTGTGATGTTGAACCTCTTTTTACAGGTTTTTAAACAATGGCATATTCAGATGAACAAAGACTTGCAAAGAGGAGGTCAATGCTGAGTCAGATATATTTTAATAAAAACATGTTTACTAGGTTTCAGTGAAACATTATTATGCTAAAAGGCCAACAAAAATGATTATGATGTTCAACATTGCAACAAATCAGTCAATACCCCCAGCAATGTCCTTCCTTTGTTCATCTGAATATGCCATTGTCGAGAAACCTATAAAGAGAGGGTCAGCATCACAGCTGAACTTCAGTAAAGAAAAAATCATTTATGCTGACAGGAGGGGTCAGGTCACAAAAAAAAAAAACATTCTGGAATATACTGAATGGCTGTGAGCAAAAATTGCAGAGCATGGGGACAAAAAGTACCCGGGGCGAAATGTTGGGGACTGAAACATCCAGCGGGTGAAATATATGGGGGCAAACATTCCAGGAGTGAAGCATACCTGGGGGTGAAATGTTGGTGCAAAATGTCATGAGCGAAACTTCTGGATCCCCTTGGTCCCACTGTCATCTCCAGAAAATGCAGCACCAGAAAGGGATGATGTCAACTGTGGCAGGTGAAAGGATATTGCATTCTGAGCTACACAAGATGGTGAAGTACCTTGAGATGGAAAACAAAGTGCCTTGAAACATAGGATGCTTAAGAAGAGGAAGAGAAAAGGGTGAGGTGAGTTGAGAATCAAGAGATGGTGACATATCCTGCGAAGATGATAAGATGTGGTCTTAAAATGGTGAAGCAAGTGAAGCAGCTTCAAATCAAGGATAGGATAAGGTGATTTATGATGGAAGAAAAAAGAAAAAAATAGTTTGAGAGGGAGGAGAGAATAGAGCTGAAATGGAAAAAAACATGTAAGCATCTTGACATGGTGGAGAAGATGAAGTGGCCCAAGATAGAAGCTGAGAGGAAAGGGTGTCAGCATAAACTGGACATGAACAGAAAAGAGTGCCAAGGAAGAATAAACACAAAAAAGAGCACAGTGTCATTATTTGTTTGTTTGTTCATTTATGTATTAATGTACTGATTACCTAGTTGTCCAGGTGAGTTGTGGCCCATTTTCAGTGAATACACAGGAAGAAAATCTCCAGAGCCAAGGTATAAAATATACAACAATATACAATTTACAGATACTTACGAATATGTAACACAGTTTGGGATATAATCACATCAACAGAAAGTAAAAACTGATTACAAAACAGCTTTACTGAATACATATCATAGAATATTTGTAAACACTAATAAAAATCATGCAGCTCACCTGATGTTCCAGTATCAGCACACGTTTACTAATAAATACAAAGGGTCAGAAAGTACAGCTGTGTAAAATCTTACCATAATGGTAGATATCCTTGCCTTCACCGCTGAAGTATTTGTTACAAATGGGATTCCCTGTCATCAAGCCCTCTATCTGACCAGTTTACCAAAGTCTACCATTGCTTTAAGGTACGCTGAATATCACCTACACACTCCTTGCATAGAATAGGGCATAAAGGTGATGTTCAGGCATACCATCCTCAGAACTGATTGCCCCAGTAGGAACAGCAGTCCAAGGAAAACCAAAGAAAACCTGCCCATACAGGAAGGAAAAAAGACTCAGGCGGGATGGAGAGAGGGGGTGAATACTGCAACGGTGAAGGCAAGGACACCTACCATTTTGGTAAGATTTTACACAACCAATATTCAAAAGAACACTGAGGAAAACAGCAGGACCAGCCAAAGATCAATTTGAGCTATTCAAGGTTTATTGTAACACCAAACGTAGATTGAGCACTTTCCTCCCCAGTAACTGGGAGTTCATCAGACTCTTTAAAACCATTACACCAGTACACACACACACACACACACACACACACATATATATATGTGTGTGTGTGTGTGTGTGTGTGTGTGTGTGTGTGTGTGTGTATATATACTAAATTACTGATGGCATCATTAATTAAACAAACTGCAATTCTTAAAGGTACCCCACCAAAAATGTACTTATATTGTATGCTGTAAAAACCCCACAATACCATTAAAAACATACTTTTACAATGTTAAAAAACACATAAAAAACAATTATTCAGTTTTTCTTAAAACTTGCCTACATAATATAATAATTTTCAAACATAATGAAAAAATAAACATTGTATATTATTAATTTTAAATAATTTCACATCAAATAATAGCCTTTCTAACTAAAACAGGTTTGAGGGAAATGAAATAATTTAAACCAGGTGTTTGTGATATGCCTGAACAATCTTATTTGCCATTTTTATTCTCTTTCCTCTATATATGATCTATAATTGCCCCCCCCCCATAGGATTTGAAATAACTTTCTCTAAAATTCCAAAACTATAATTGTTAAAACTGGGGCAAACCAAGGAGTGTCTATATAGCGCATTATTTGCTCTGTATTTGTTTCTAAGATTTTAGACCCATGGTGGTGGTGCTGCGGTAGCATTGTCGCCTCACAGTAAGATGCTGTCCGGTTCGATTCTCAACTAGAGCGTCTTCTGCGTGGAGACATGCGTGAATGGGTGTACCTTCGTTAAAGGTTGTGCATTAAGCCTGGCAAGCCGGTACGTAAAAATCAACTGCTAATCATTAGCGGACCAGAGTTCTGCTGTGGCGACCCCTAACCGGGAAAAGCCGAAAGACACAAATTTGTTTCTAAGATTTTACACAACTGTACTGTGTCCTTACATTCACCGCTACAATATTCATAACTCATGGGAGAGTGCCAAAGCTCAAGAAGAAACGTGGGAGGAGGAAGCAGCAGTAGAGCCCTTCAAGAAGCCATGAAGACTGGCATTAGCAAACCCAGCTCTAGCTCTGGAAGTACCATCCAGCTGTAATGTTTGGTAAAGGTATGCACAGAAGTAAGGTAGCAGGGCAGCAGCAACACCAGCTCTAGCTCTGGAGATACCATCCAACTGTAATGTTTGGTAAAGGTATGCACAGAAGTAAGGTAGCAGGGCAGCAGCAACACCAGCTCTGGAGATACCATCCAACTGGTAATGTTTGGTAAAGGTTTGCACAGAAGTAAGGTAGCAGGGCAGCAGCAACACCAGCTCTGGAGATACCATCCAACTGGTGATGTTTGGTAAAGGTATGCACAGAAGTAAGGTAGCAGGGCAGCAGCAACACCAGCTCTGGAGATACCATCCAACTGTAATGTTTGGTAAAGGTACGCACAGAAGTAAGGAAGAATGGCAGCAGCAACACCAGCTCTGGAGATACCATCCAACTGTAATGTTTGGTAAAGGTATGCACAGAAGTAAGGAAGAATGGCAGCAGCAAACCCAGCTCTAGCTCTGGAAGTACCATCCAACTGGTAATGTTTGGTAAAGGTATGCACAGAAGTAAGGAAGAATGGCAGCAGCAAACCCAGCTCTGGAGATACCATCCAACTGTAATGTTTGGTAAAAGTACGCACAGAAGTAAGGTAGCAGGGCAGCAGCAACACCAGCTCTGGAGATACCATCCAACTGGTAATGTTTGGTAAAGGTATGCACAGAAGTAAGGTAGCAGGGCAGCAGCAACACCAGCTCTGGAGATACCATCCAACTGTAATGTTTGGTAAAGGTATGCACAGAAGTAAGGAAGAATGGCAGCAGCAAACCCAGCTCTGGAGATACCATCCAACTGTAATGTTTGGTAAAGGTAGCAGGGCAGCAGCAACACCAGCTCTGGAGATACCATCCAACTGTAATGTTTGGTAAAGGTATGCACAGAAGTAAGGTAGAATGGCAGCAGCAACACCAGCTCTGGAGATACCATCCAACTGTAATGTTTGGTAAAGGTATGCACAGAAGTAAGGAAGAATGGCAGCAGCAACACCAGCTCTGGAGATACCATCCAACTGTAATGTTTGGTAATGGCAGCAGCAACACCAGCTCTGGAGATACCATCCAACTGTAAGGTTTGGTAAAGGTATGCACAGAAGTAAGGAAGAATGGCAGCAGCAAACCCAGCTCTGGAGATACCATCCAACTGTAATGTTTGGTAAAGGTATGCACAGAAGTAAGGTAGCAGGGCAGCAGCAACACCAGCTCTGGAGATACCATCCAACTGGTAATGTTTGAGGGCAGCAGCAACACCAGCTCTGGAGATACCATCCAACTGGTAATGTTTGGTAAAGGTATGCACAGAAGTAAGGTAGCAGGGCAGCAGCAACACCAGCTCTGGAGATACCATCCAACTGGTAATGTTTGGTAAAGGTATGCACAGAAGTAAGGTAGCAGGGCAGCAGCAACACCAGCTCTGGAGATACCATCCAACTGGTAATGTTTGGTAAAGGTATGCACAGAAGTAAGGAAGAATGGCAGCAGCAACACCAGCTCTGGAGATACCATCCAACTGGTAATGTTTGGTAAAGGTATGCACAGAAGTAAGGTAGCAGGGCAGCAGCAACACCAGCTCTGGAGATACCATCCAACTGGTAATGTTTGGTAAAGGTATGCACAGAAGTAAGGTAGCAGGGCAGCAGCAACACCAGCTCTGGAGATACCATCCAACTGGTAATGTTTGGTAAAGGTATGCACAGAAGTAAGGAAGAATGGCAGCAGCAACACCAGCTCTGGAGATACCATCCAACTGTAATGTTTGGTAAAGGTATGCACAGAAGTAAGGAAGAATGGCAGCAGCAACACCAGCTCTGGAGATACCATCCAACTGGTAATGTTTGGTAAAGGTATGCACAGAAGTAAGGTAGAATGGCAGCAGCAAACCCAGCTCTAGCTCTGGAGATACCATCCAACTGGTAATGTTTGGTAAAAGTATGCACAGAAGTCCAGGTAGCTGCTTCAAGAATAGAATTAGTGTCTGAGCCCTTGAAAAAAGCACCAGAAAAGCCACAGCTCTAGTAGAACAAGCCTTTATAGAAGAAGGAAGGCTCTCGGCATGAAAAGTGTAACAAAAGGAAACAGCTTTTGAAATCCAAGTAGAAATAATTTGCTTGGAAACTGCCAAACCTAAAGACCTAGGATGAAATGAAACAAACAACTGGTCTGATTTTCTGATAGCTTTCATTTTATCCAAATAAAATCTGAATGGTCTATGCACATCTAATGTATGCAGCACCCTCTCACTGTCAGATTGCGGAGAGAGGAAAAAAGTAGGCAGCTTAATAGACTAATTAAGTGACAACTCATTAACCACCTTGAGTATGAAAGTAGGATTAGTATGCAAGGACATCCTGTCCTCATGAAATATCAAAAAAGGTGGACAAGTCATAAGGGCCTGCAGTTCAGACACCCATCTGGCAGAAATAAGAGGTAAAAAAAGAACTGTCTTCCAAGAAGAATATTGCAAGGAAGCTGAAACAGCAGGCTGAAAAGGAGCCTGAGTCAATTTCTTCAGAACAAAATTATAATCCCAGGGAGAATGAAGAGGCTTACTGGAAGGTCTAATATTAAGAACACCTTTAAGAAATTGCTTAGCCTCAATTCTAGAAGCTAATGGTGGAGTTAAAGTTAAAGGCAGATGAGCAGAAAGAGCTGATAGGTAGGCCTTAATAGAAGAATAGGCTAAACCAGCATTGAATAACTCACACAAATAAGAGAGAACCAAAGGAACATCCACGGTAAATGGGTCCAGGTCATGAGAAAGGCACCAAATAGAAAACCTCTTCCATATAGACAAGTAGGATTTCCAAGTAGTATGTTTCCTGGCCTCCTGCAGGACCTGCAGCACATCCTCAGAACAAAGATGTCTGTGAGGGATAAAAACCCATCATCACCCACAGTGTCAGTTGAAGTGTGGACAGGTGGGGATGGATGAGAGATTCTTTGTCTTGTGAGAGTAGATCCACCCTGTGAGGTAGCTTCATATGACTGCCCTTGGCTAGATGCAGAAGCAGAGGGAACCAGTGCTATTGCAGCCAAAAGGGAGTCACCAACAAGATTTTGAGAACATTCTGCTGAATCTTGAACAAGACTCTCGGAATGAGAGGAAGGGGAGGCAATGCATAAAGAAACATCCCTTTCCAAGAAAATGAGAAAGCATCCACCTTCCCTACCAGAGGAGCTGGGACTCTGGCACGAAACAGAGGAAGTTGCCTGCTCAGAGGGGAGGCAAAGAGATCTACTTGAGGAGTACTACACTGGTGAACGTCCACAAACGCATCCTTGTGAAGCATCCATTCATGGGATCCAGTGAAGGACCTGCTCAGAGTGTCTGCCACAATGTGCTGATCTGAAGGAATATAAACTGCCTGAAGGGTGACCTGATACTTGATAGCCAGATGCCATACCAGAAATGCCAGCTGGCAAAGAAGGTAAGATCTTGTTCCCCCCATTTGTTGATATACCACATAACTGTGGTATTGTCTCTGAATACCTTGAGAGGCCCCTGATAGAAGAGAGGATGGAGGACCTGCAGAGCCAGCATAAGGGCCCTCATCGCTTTGATCTTGATGTACTCCTTCTGCTGACGAGGTGACCACACCCCCTGAACTGCCAGGGAGCCAAACGTTGCTTCCCATCCCACATCTGAAGCATCTGTGAACAAATCCTGAGAAGGAAGAGGAGGCTGAAAAAGGAGTCCTGGATTCAGAGACAACTGCTGAATCCACCACAGATGTTCTTTCCTGACACATGGGAGAAAAGGAACTGTAAAGTCTAGAGGATGTGTATGTTGAGCTACACTGACTTCAAAAACCACTGGAACTTTCTCATGTGGAGTTTGGCCAGAGAGAGCATTGCAATGGTTGAAGCCATGAAACACAGAGCTATCAGAACCTCCATGGCTGTAATAGAAGCCAGGGATAGAAGGGTTTGAAAGTAAGACATGAGAGTTAAGGCCTTTGGAGGAGGTAGGGATGCCAGCACTAGCACCATTTGAATCCTACAACCCAGAAAAACATGAGTCTGAGAAGGAGTCAGGGAAGACTTTTTGAAGTTTATCATGAACGCCACGCTCTGAAGAAGAGAAATAGTAAAAAACAAAGATTGTGCAAAACGACCTCTGGAGAAGATGCCTGAATCAGCAGGTCATCCAAGTAAGGAAAGATGTGGATCCCCTGAAGCCTGCAAAACACAATCACAAGAGCAAGGCATTTGGTGAATACCCTTGGGCAGTAGAAAGGCCAAATGGCAAAGCACAGAACTGAAAATGCCAGGAGAGGTCTAGAAGAGCTCTCCAAGTACCTTCCTTTCTGGGCACTAGAAACATTCTTGAGTAAAACCCTTTCCCCCTTTGGGACACAGGCACCTCTTGAATAGTACCCTGAGACAAGAGATCTCAAAGAACCTCTGGGAAAAAAGGAAGTTGTTCCTGAGGAGACTGAGAAATACCCATAAAAGGAGAATGGGAAATCCAGACCATGAAGTACCCCTGCCGAATGATTGATAGAACCGAAGAATCCTGTGTGATTCAGAGCCAAACAGGAAGAGAAAGAGAAATGTGGCTGGGAACAGGTGGATAGTCAGACAGCAGCTGGTTTGTCAGGAAAGGAAGGCTTTAGAATCTCTGGAGTCTGAGTAGTTTACCACCCTTTTTACCTTTAGAAGGAGGGCAATATTGCCTACGAACAAAGACTGGCTTAGAAGGGTAGTTTTGCTGAAATTTAAGCACAGGAGAAACAAAGACATGTTTACGCTCATGTAAAGCCTTTCCCTTGTCCTGAAGAGACTTAAATAAGCCAACAGCTGCTTTCCCAAACAAAGGTTTGTTATCCAGAGGAGGATCCATCAATTTAGCCGTAATATCATCGAATAAAGGTTGAAGCCTAAGCCAAGAACACCTTCTCAGTACTGAACCAAAACCAGCAGCCCTAGAAGAGGCATCCGCTGCATCATGACTACATCTGATAGAATGATGAACTACTTGAGAGGAAGTCCTAGCAAGGAAAGAGCAGAAGTCTTACCCTGAGAGTCTGGAAGATCAGAAAAAAAACTGATAAGCCTGAGAAGGAAGAGCCAACACATACCTAGAGATATGGATCTGATAATTAATAGCCCTGAAAGCTAGGGTAGCCAAAGTGTAAACCTTCTTACCCAGCCTATCCATGGTTCTACTGTCCTTGTCAGAAGGCAGTAACTTGGAAGAAGGAAGTAACTGAGATGGCTTATCAGAGGCTACATACACCACAGAGGGGTCAGCAGCAGGACATTTGAACAAAAAGGAACAATCCTCAGGCACTCTGTAAAACCCATCATACTTCTTGGGAGCAGGGGGGCAGAGAACCCAGTGCTTTAGAGACACTGGAAAAAAACATCCAATGAAGCAGCCAAGACAGGAGGAATAGCTGCAGGTTTAGGAGATTCCATCTGTAGTAACTCATAGTACCTCTTGTGAATATTACAGACCTGAGAACAATCCTACTTAAAAAATGCCATCATTCTAGAGATTGTGTCCCCAAAGGAAATTTCCTCAGAAGGATTATCTAGAGTATGACAGTCCTCCTCCTCAGACCCGTAATCTAAAGAAGAAGGAATCTGGGTAGAATAAGCGAGGGAGTCTTCATCTGAATCTACCTCTTCCTCAGAAGAATTCAATTCTCTGAGCCTTTTAAGGGAAGAAGAGGACCATGAAGGAGCAGGAACCGAAACCCCTTGAGGAGGCCTTAGCGAAAGTAAAGCATTAAATAACCCCTGGGAAAAAAGCCTGCCACTCACTTTGTGGATCCCTAGGAGCAGAAGAAACATGATTAGTTTTCTGTTTCTTTTTTAAGGGGACGTCCGTCCTAGAAACCTGAGATGGCACTGACTCAGGATGGCATTCCACAACTGTAGTAGGAACTTGTTAAACTGACAATAAAATATGAAACGTCAATGCTGGCTAACTTATGAAAGACTCATTCTTATTAAAAAATATATAAGTCTTTCTTGAAATATTTTCTTACCACTCAGTATCACGTTCTGCTTTCTCAAGTAAGATTCCCTCACAGAAGTAAGTTAGTAAATGCCATGTTGACAACGAAACACAGATGTGATGTAATACCTTTTATTGAGCCAACATAGGATTTGCAAATACTTTTGTCAAAGGCTTGAGTAATTGCAAAACCTATTTTAATCCAGTGCCATGTCTGTATTCCAATGTCTTGGTACTCATGCAAGTAAATGACTCTGAGAGAAAAAAAAACAGTGGATCATTTCTTAAGACTCCAATATTCTGTTCTTACATCAGCCTTGCATGCATGTGTAATCAGGAGGAAAAATGCCTTTATAATTTGCTTTTGCGTTTTGTATAGCACAGGCCGACAGATTTTTTTTTTTAACATTATTAAGAATGTCCCGACTTTCTACATTAACATTAAATTGCTAGTTTGTTTCATTGTACTCAGCGAACTGATAAAAGTTTGTACTCATTACATAAATTTACATTTGCAGAGCCCCATCTAATTTGGGGAAAAATAAGGATCTCTTTGATTCAATTGTCTCACATCTGCAATGGAAAATAATTTTTAAAAATGCTGCTGTCTCTAAGAAAGCAAATAAATAAATAAATATGTTACAGAAGTTTCCAAAAGTGGGCCATCCCTGTTAACAATAGAGCAAATCATGGACATTTGCATTTTCTCTACATCTTAAGCTGTGCTTACAATCCTGGCTACCATTTGGGTAATCACAGCAGAAAACTAAAATGTTTTCTTTGATAATTCCAGCTCTTCTTTCTAATAACTACAGCAGTTTATTCCTAAGCATAAGAAACTTGTAGTTTTGAAGAGAGCTGGCAGAACTGACGAAAGTTTCTTTCAAATAAAATTAATATAGGACAAGGATGTTAGAAGCCTGCAGAATGTTATGGCATCTGAGATAAAATATCTGCTCACATTTTCTTTTGAAGAAAACATAACATGGAGAAGTGTTACACAAAGCCACAGGGCTTTAGGACATATCTGAGCTGTAATATCTTATCATTTGCACGGGAAGGAAAAGGCGCTGTTTGTCCAGTAAATCTGGGTATAAAAGCTGCCCTGTAAGTTGGTATTATTTCTGGCAGCACATTCTTGGCGAATGTTCTGTAATGCGTTAGTACCACATAATATGAAGGCACGACAGCTACACAGCTAAACATTAGAATTCATTAGGTTATAAAATGACACTGAAATTTTCTGTTGTTGTCAGTTTAAGGAACCCTGCAACATACAACATAAGCAGCTTAATATCTATGTCCCTGGAGCACACTTTTGGTATCCAGTATGGCAGAGACCAAGTAAAAAAACAAGAAGGAAGATGCTAGAACATCTTTGATGCATAAAGTTTGCAGAGAGGAATAAATGAAGTTGTAGACATACGTCTTTTCTTAGAGTTAAAAACATTTATTTATTTATTTATTTTACATTTGGTTACCAGGAAAGTCTGACTGGACACAAGACCGTTTTGAAGTGGAGGCCCGGGGAGAAAAGCTCCACATATAGGAAACAGTACATAGTACAATAAAATGCCAGTAGACAATAAGAAGATTAAGGCACATAAATTATACACAGATACTAATAGATAAAATTTACGAGTAAGGATAAAGCATTGTGATGCAAAAAGTGTGAGAACATATACAATTCCAATATATCATATGTGAGAGAACCAAATTAGAGGCATTGCATAAATCCTGTTTGTTTACACAAGGGAGAGAAGTGTGACCTGCACTATGGAGATGATGAGATAGCAAGGAGAGAAAAAAACAATTTACCGGTTAATAAGCTTGCAGGAGAGTTGTAGAAGAGAGATGATATTGTACGAGGTTAAGGGTATAGAATAGCAAGGACTGGCACACAAACAGAGCCATTTATCAGCTAAGTGAGCATTTAGCAATTTTTTTAATTGTATTAAGGAGGACATAGATGATATGTTAGTGGGAAGAGTATTCCATTTTTAGCTATAACATTTGAGAAAGGGATACACCATCTGTATTACTGGCTTTGGTTACATCTAGGAAGAGTTTATTACTGCAGTGTAGAACCCTGTTAATGGTGTAGGGATGTAGCAGGTTTTGTAGTGCTGGGATTT
This sequence comes from Protopterus annectens, assembly GCF_019279795.1. Taxonomy (NCBI): domain Eukaryota; kingdom Metazoa; phylum Chordata; order Ceratodontiformes; family Protopteridae; genus Protopterus; species Protopterus annectens. The sequence goes on along the minus strand of NC_056744.1, from coordinate 86,302,776 downwards.
TCTGAGGGTGATAAGGAATTTTATGCCCTAGTGTAAGTTGGTTGTACAGGAGGAGCTGAGGTAATTCTAGCCAGTTAAGCTGCTTTGGGGCTAAACAGTGATGTGACCTATAGGGAGAATCTGTGGCAAACCTGGCAATTTTGTTGTAACTGAAGTCAAGTTTTGCTATGTGTGCCTTTCTAAGATTAGTGAGAAGTGGAGAAGCATAGAGAAGTGTTGAAATTAGGTGCATACGTGCAATTGTGGCCTTAGTGTTTTTTGTAAGAAATTGCTTATTTTTGTATAGAACACCCAGTTTTTGGTGAACCTTCTTCATGGTATGGGAGATGTGGATATCAAATTTCATATTACAATCAATCTCTACCCCAAGTAGTTTGGTGTGAGTGACAGGAGAGATAATAGTATTATTAAAATGCAAGAGTAGGGGATTATCTTGTAGGCAGGAAGAACAGAAGTTTAATTTTGTTCAAGTTCAGAATTAGTTTGGAATTAGTTAGCCATGGTTTGACAAAGAGAAAGGAAACTTGTGTTAGTGACTGTAGTTCTTGAAGGGAAGAAGCAGCACATATTAGTGTGGAGTCATCTGCGTACTGTGTGACTGATGCATGCGGTGTAGAAGTATGTAAGTTGTTAATAAAAAGAGAGAACAGTAGGGGTCCTAGGATGGAACCTAGAGTAACTGGACATAGAGAGGACAAGTCCTGCTGCCATTGAACTGCCTGCTGTTGACCTAATAAGTAGCTTTGGAATGAGGCAATTGAGGCTTCACTGACATTTAGGTCATAAAGAACTTTAATAAGTTTACTGTGTGTGACCATGTCGAAGGCCTTAGAAAGGTCAAGAAAGAATGCCAATACAAATTTCCCATTGTTTCTATGGTTGTTTACTGTGTTTGTAAAAGACATTAGAGCAGTAGTGGTGCAACGAAAAGGCCGGAAGCCGTGTAGTGTATTTGACAGAAGTTTATGAGTATTTAGGTATTCCATGATTTGTGTATATATACATCTCTCCAGGATTTGGGATAGCGGAGAAAGAATAGCTTTTCAGGTTTTGCTATTTAATTCATTACTGACAGTAGAAATCTACCAAGTATATATTATGGATTTGAAATAGTTCCTTAGTTTATTTCTTAGATGATCTACTAATTTCATACCTATAAAAATGTGTTCCTTTTTACTGAAATGTAACATATGAAACTTGAAATGAATGGTTGACTCTTTTTCCTATGTGTGGCAGTTTTACTCTCATTAAATAAAACATTTATAATGTAGAATTATAGTTGTATGCAATATATATGGGATGTGCAGCTTTAAATATGCTGTTGACTAAGCCATAGGAACTGGCAGGTTATGTGATGCATACACCTTAGTTAACCATTTCAAATGTCAAGACCCGCTAGAGCGAGTCTCAAAACGAGTGAATGGCTGAAAGATTGGACTTTTATATGCTAAGTCCAAGATGTTGTTTTTACAAGTATTCCCTTTTCTCCAAGGTATGGTGATCTCGGAGTATATCTAAGTTCCAGGCAGAAGGGGGTGTGTGGGGCCTTGCCCCACCTGCAAAAAGAAGTTTTAAGGAGAAGAGTGATTTTTTAGATTTATTCTTCTGCTTTGTTTTTTGGCTTTTTTTTTTTTTTTTTTTTTGACTTTTTGAAACTCGGCATTTCAAGTGTAAACACCTCATGAAGGCTGGAAGTTCATCCACCTGATAGTGTTGTTTACTGACCCTCCTGAGAAACATCCACAGGTTACACAGTGTATATAGAAAAATATATATGCAGGAAGTGAAAATTCTTGTTTTCAAGAGTGTATATATGCTTGGAAGCATAGAGGTACAACATTCAGAAGAGAAAAGTCATAACTGGAACCACCAGGAATTCTTTCACTGGAAGACAACTAGCAGAATGAAGGAAGTCTTGGATCCAGAAATTTGATTTATTTCTCATTGAGAGCAGAGTAGTCCAAAGGTTAAAACAGGTAGAGTGCACTAACTTTTTCATGTTACCGGTGAACAAGCATTGAAAGTATTTACTGCTTACTTTCACAGACAGTAGAAACATAATATAGCAACAAACAGTCCAGAAATTAATGTGAGCTAAGCAAGACCTTGCCATTGTTCACCACCTACTCCTTTCAAGAATAGATGGTTAGACTGTTAAGGAGCTTTAAAATGGAAGCAGAAACTGTGGATGTGTTGTTTCATGATTCATTTGTAACAGAAAGAGACATTTGTGATATAAAAAAATGAAACACAGCTGACCCAATAAAAACTGTGAGTGTATGTAGGACAAGTGAAACAACAAGTACAAGTGTGTGATGATAACATGCCCTTTGCAGCAGTTTGTGTAGGAAAGGGAGAAAGTCACAAAACAGGGACAAGTACATGACGAACAAATGGTTGAAGGGGACAGCAAACATGCCTACAGAACATTCACAGGCAGCCATGCATGCACACACACACATTGACCGATGTGTAACTCAAAGATGTACGCATCATGTCATGGGAAAAAGTTGGAAAATTTCACCATGCAGGAGAATGAGGTGTTACTGCAGGCCCTCCTCACATATGTCATACATATACTGGACAAAAGTAGGATGGACAAAGTTTATCAGGGCCAGATGTGTGCAGGGAGTGATGCAGTACATCATTGTTGTGAATGGCCTTAACAGGACACTACAACAGGTGCTGTGAGGGATAACTGATAATGCTATTGCATTTCAAGAGCAAGGCACAGGATATGCCAATAACATGTCCACCACAGAAGATGGAACACTGACTCAGAAACAGCTCAGAGAGGTGGAGGAATCCATGATGTCCCTGTTTGGGGATGGGGAGTGAACTCTTATACTTGATGGTGCATTGGATGTGGAAGCTGAGCAATGACCATATGAGTAAAGAGGGCACAGTAGGTTAGAAATATCTATTAAATATTATATTATGCAATGCATTGTTCATAAGGCAGGAATTATTAAAGCTTCTGTATATCCTTTCTTCAAGAATGTGAGCTGTAACAGGAAAACCCTGTACAACAAGGGACGTATGTGCCCATATGCTATTCACAGGTTGTGTCATCTACCAGTATAGCTGCCACAGAGGGAGGGTGTTTAGGTGACCATTTCAGTGTCACAAGTATCTTGTCTTCATGCTTTCTCAGGTTCCTCTGGTGGAGGTTCCAGCACAATGGGACAGTATATGCCTAATATCAGCGGGTCACCTGTGAGTGACAATGATGGCAACATGCACAAGGCACAGTCTTATGTCATAGTTGCACTCTGAGTAACACTAATGTTAGAGGACTGACACACAATCCCCAGATATAAGGAGCCTGTGGAGGGACAGGCCAAACCTCTAGTTTTCCCTGTGTTTGACAGACATCCTTTAACTGTGAGTCCCACAAAAGCTACAGAGGGATCTGACACCCATATAGTATCTGTAAGCTACACTACCTTTGACATTCACATATGTGTGACACTACCATGACCTCAGATCTGTCCCTGACCTGGGGCTGCACTTTGCATTAACCAGTGGATGTGTAATTCACTGGGCTAAGCATAGACAGCTGCTGCCCACAACACTGTGGAGATGTCAAGAGTACAGTGTGGTGTGCATAACAGTGTGCTGATCTGCATAGCCTGTGGGATGAGACAGAGCACTTACACAGTGAGAAGACATATGGAAATGGAGTAAATTATCCTATTTGGGTCACTGGTGTTAACTTGCATCTGGTGGTGCATCCACAAGGTATATTTTAAAAGCCCACTACTCTGCCCCTCCAGGCTGTGCTGTCCATGGCCTTTGGAAGGTCTGGACGTGAGGTGGCTACTAACAGTGGCACACCTGATGTTCCACCTCTAAGACACCTTAACAGGCCACATGCTGTCACTCCCTTATTTTTATAGCACCAGTATCCCATGTGAGTAGATGAAGTACCATGCTTACTCACTATAGTTATCTGCGTTACGGATGCAAGACATTTGTTGGCTATAGATGTGGGGCACCACCAGCAGAGGGATGAGCATCCTCTTGATGTTACACTCTGTCCCTGCCATGAGCTACAGCTAGCCTTGGGACAATAGTCCAGCACAGTACACATCACCAGTACTTCTAACATAACAGCTGGGCACTACCACTGGATGATGTGATTGCTGATTTCACACAACCTGCTGTCAGAGTCCACCTACAATGACCCTGACCTATATGATAGGCTTGCTGTCACATGCCACACTGTCCCCACCTGTGCAAATGATGATGACTGTGTTCTACTCACTGCTTACACTGTGTGGGTGAGGTAATGTTTGATGTACAGTGTGGCAAGTCTGTACACTTTTGTACACATACCTGAGTGTACACTTTTGTACACATACCTGGGTGTGGTAATGCATAGATTATTTCACTCTTTGTTGCCTGTATCATTCGTTTTAGAATGAAAGGGCCGATTAGATTGGCTTGATAGCTTCCAAGGAGGAAGCATAGCCACACCCACAAGCCAGAAAGTAGCGGTCCAATTTGTTCAAATGCAAGATGATAAAGAGGCTAACTCCACTCCTACTGCCTCTACATGAGCATGCTCAACTCAAATGGCAGTTATAGATACAGCGGAAAGCACAAGTGCTTCATCGTTGAGCAACAAACCTACAAATGAACAAAGTACTTTGCGTTTAGTTCAATCCAGATCGCAAATGCGATTTCATCTGAACTTAATGGACAGAAAAGGAAGGGGGACTGCCCAGTTCGACAAGTAAATAAATCAGCTTGATGACAACAGAAATACATGAAGGTATTCTAAATTTAACAGACTTTGTACTAACTGAACCTTATATTTCATTATTGAAAAAAAAGGACTTAAATTTATACCTAGCACTAGTGATGACTTGGTTAGTGCATTGACTGATTTGAAAGTTTTCATTAGAAATCTTAATTTGAAGTTCGTTAGAAAATTGAATTTGGAAAATATGTTTGGAAATAACCTTATGGAAATCCCAAACAGCGGACCTAGGAAATATAGTACTTTTAACCCCCCCATTCACCCTCAATTAAATCGTTTAGAAACCAGTATTGAGAAAAAATTAGAAACAAAGTCAGGACCAATGTTCGAGGGTCCAATCTGCATGAAAAAGAACGGCTTCTTCTTCACACCTTAAGAGAAAATCCCAGTATTAGGGTCATGGAACCAGACAAGGGTGGGGGTATAATAATCATGGATAAAATTATTTATGATTGTAAAATGTATACCACCTTGCATGATGTTTCCAGATACAGCCAGGTGTTAATCAATGAAATCAATATTTCATACAAGAAAATTGATTTGGCCCTCAAGGACCTGTTTGATCAGGGAGTCATAGACTATGACACATATTTATATCTGGAAAATTCCACACCTAGGGTACCCTCGATATTCGGGGTTCCCAAGGTTCATAAAAACGTATCCAATCCTCCCTTAAGACCCATTCTAGCATCCCAAGGATCCAAGATTTCTCCTCTATCAAAATTTCTAGATTGGAAAATGAAAGCCTTGTGGGGTAAGGACACACACTTGTTAAAAGATTCCTGTGAATTTCTGAGACAAATCACACCCGATTTGAAGGTAGCCAATTTGATATTTGTCACCATTGATGTTATAGATTTATTTTCCGTCATACCACACGAGACAAGATTGGCCTAGATAGAGGAGGCTTTAAGGGACAGTTCCAAGGCTAGCGAAAACGACATTTATATCATCTTAGAACTAGCCGAACTTGTATTGAACAACAATTTTTTTATATTTTCAAGGCAAATTCTTCAAACAGGAATCTGGGGTAGCTATGGAGGCCAACTGTGCCCCCACCTATGCAGATATGGTATTATCTCTATGGGAAAAGAAATTTATATATAACAGCAAGTATGTTGAGTGCTGGAATCTATACACCTGGTTCCTGGATGATATATGTATTTTTTGGACTGGCACGGAGGAGATATTACAGGAATTTATTAATTATATAAATCAGAATACAACCTTTTTAAGGTTTACGCATGAAGTGACAATATATTATGTTAACTACTTAGATGTTTCTCTACAAGTGAATGAGAGTGGGTTTAAATCTATTATATATAGGAAGCCCACGTTCTCCAATACCTATATTAGATTTACCAGCGCCCATCCATTATATCAAAAAAAGAGTATAGTCAAGGGGCAACATGTTCGGGCCTGTCACATGACTTCCAGTGAATAAGATTTCTTGGAAGAATATGATAAACTCAAGGAAATGTTTACACAGAGAGAATATCCTATAGAATTAATAATGGATATACAAAGGGAAGTGTGTAGTAACAGACAAGGGAAATTCAAACCCGTTTTAGGGACTGGACTAATACAAACTAAGGTTTCAACACGCCTAAAGGAAGGTGAAACAAGTTCTACACACAACAATATTTTTATTACCAATTTTAGTGCTAATGCTCATGTCATTAGAAATGTAGTAGAAAGTGAATGGGCTAAATTCAATGAATACACTGATTTACCCAATCTGAAAGGGAAAACTATTAAAACTGTTTTTCGGAAAGGGTTAAATATAAAGAATTTATTAGAAAGTAACAACTTTTCTTCCACATTTTCCAACAAATCTAAGGGTACATATAAATGTGGGGTATGCCCACAATGTAAATACATTACACAACAACAGAGAATATTTTTAACAGCTAGGAAGAAATGGATATTTGCCTCCAACTATTCCAACTGTAATTCCCAGGGGCTAGTGTATGTTGCCTTATGTAAAGAGTGTGAAGGATTCTATATAGGAAATACTGAGAGAACCTTGAAAGGCAGAATATACGAACATGTGAATGATATTCAGAAACGTAGTTCTAGAAATGCTTTATTCAAACACACCCTTTTATGCCCCCAACCTAAATTTCACTTTTTTGTGGTAGAAATGATACCTAGGGAGCCAAGGGGAGGCCCTTGGGAAACTAAATTGGAATACAGAGAAACATATTGGCAAGTAGTATTTGAAGCCAATAAATATCCGGGTATGAATGAATATATATCTATTGCTCCCGTACTTAAACTTAGATCAGCGAAGTTATAATATACATTATATATGGGCACTAGGTAGATTATTATTTATTGTGTTTGACTGGCTCTATTTAAATGCTGGAAAAGGTAGTCCACATGTTATTATTTTATTAACTTATGTTGTACAAAAATGAATTTATTAATTATATATATATTTATTTTTATTTACATGAACTATGTACTTTTGCACTATTTTGCACAAGTTTGTTAATATTAGATTTGAAAAACACCGGAGATGATTTTATGTCAATTTACCTTTTGCCTGAGAGCATGTTTCTTTAACAATTAACTGGTTTATTGAATCAATGTTTTAATTAGAAGAGTATAAAAAGGAAGTGAATATATTCAAGTTTTTATCTGATGAAGTTCGAGTGCTACTCCTACGAAAATGCTCTGTGATATTTAGCAACGTTAATATTTTTTGTGAAAACGTGTTGTGGCAGTTTTCCTTTACCATTAAATGCTGGGTTTTACTTGGTGGCTTCGCCTTTTGCTTTCTGTTTTATAGAAAACGTGTTGTGGCCGTTTTCTTGGCTTATCTACTGGTTACAGCTGTGGTCTGCTGAACACTATGACTGGCTATTGTTTCATTTGTGTTTTCTACCAGTCGTACTCCTTTTGGTTCATTCTTAATCTGAAGTCGTTGTTTAAAAGCAGTGATGTAACTAGGAATGTGGGATGTAAAAAAATAAGTGTTTTTGTACCTGTCAGTAACCCTGTGGTTTCTGCCTTCCATGATATTTGTGAAAGAGAAATTAGGTGTTTATATGACTTGAAATGAAAACAGAAAAGGTAAAATCTAACATATGATGAATATGAGGCCATGAAGGAACTTGAAAAAAATGTGAACATAATTATAAAGCAGGCTGATAAGGGGGGAGCGGTGGTTCTAATGAAATGGGAAGAGTATGTGGATTCAATGTCTGCGTTCTTGAATGATGTAAATACTTTTAAAAAAGTGACGCCTAATGAAGTTAGGAAAATAATCTCTGATATAAATATAATTTATGACATGCAACTAAGTGGTGAGATTGATTTAGAACTGTTTAATTTTCTATGTGTGCCATGTCCACATATACCCCGAATTTACGGGATACCAAATTGAGTCCAAGTCCATTGATAAGACCCCGATGAGACCTATAGTCTCAGGCGGAGGCTGGATCACGGAACCTTTGTCAGTATGTTTGCAAAGGAGTCTTTCACAATATTTACAACTATGTCCTGGGGTAATTAAGGATATTACTGACTTTTGATTAAAACTAAAAGTATGGTATGATAGTAGAGAAGTGAGAGACTTGTATTATATGTTTGTAACACTAGACAGAACTTCACTGTTTACCGTCATACCGAACGAATATGGCATTTCAGCCATACCTGAATTTTTGAGTACAGAGACATGTATGGTGGTAACAGATGTGGAAACATTTGTTCAATGTTACAGATAGTGTTAACAAAAAATGTTTTTTTATTTTGAGGAAGAATTGTTCCTACAGCAAACAGCTGTGGCCATGGGTACTCCCATGGCCCATACCTATGCTAACCTCTTGCTTCATCAGTGGGAGAAAAAGTATGTGAATACTGATGTAAATGTTTTAAACAAGAAGACTGAATTTTATTCAAGATTTGTAAATTATTGTTTTTTTATATGGAATGGGAGTATGGAAGAACTGTTAGAATATATGGCCTATTTAAATAATACTATAAAATTCCTTAATTTTAAAATGAATTGTTCTTCTGATAGTATAGTATTTTTTAGATGTGTTATTGAAGAAAAAGGAAAATGTTATTCATACGAGTGTGCATAGGAAAGAAGTACAGGCTAACAGATATTTGCATCGGCAAAGTATGCACCCCCCCACGTCTTTAGAGGCGTAATAAAAGCCCAGCTTTATAGAGTAAGTAAGATGAATACTGATGAGATTATGTTTGAATATCAAATGAATAATATGATAGAAGAGTTTGTCAATAGTGGGTATAACCATAAAGACATTGTGGAAATGGTAGAAAAAGTGGGGAGGGTGGCAGGGTGGCTTAATGGTTGAGGTGTTTGCCTTACAAACACAAGGTGCAGGGTTTGAGTCTCACAAGGGATAATTGGCTAGGCTTAAAATGGCTCACAAGGGCAGTTTGCTTAGTACCAGTCTATGAACCTATGAACTTATGAAGTAAGGGTAGCTAGAAGTGAGGATGCAAGACCAATTTTTAGTAAAGGAAACAAGTAGCAGTAAGAGCCTCAGAAAATAATAATATTAGATACATTACTATATATAATTTAAAAACAAAATAATTACAGAAAATAATAGAGAACAACTGCGTAATTCTCTTAGCTTTACCTGAACTACATAATATAATAGATTTTAAACCATTTTCTCATATAAGAATTTAAAAAGTCTAAAGAGAAAACTTTGTTATAAGGATTTGAAAAGTTTAGTTAAAAATAAAATAGGGCAGAGGTGTGGGACTTATGCTTGTATGGCATTTAGCTGTTGTGCTGACATAGAAAAATTGAATAGTGAGGAGTTTGTACATCATACTTGTGGTCAGACATTTAACTTTTCTTGTGTAGCAACCTGCAATAGTGGTAATGTGGTCTGTTTGGCCACCTGTAAAAAGTGCAGATCACTTTATGTAGGGAAAACGACAAGGAGGTTAAAAGACCGCATAATAGAACACAAATCTGACATTAGAAGAAAAAATGATAAGAATGCACTATATAAACACATATTGGATAAGGGAATAGACCATACTTTTACCTTTAGAGTAATAGAAAATGTATATAAAGACATGAGGGGTGGGGACTTAAATAATTGTCTAGAAAATAAAGAATATGAGTGGATAATTAGGCTCTATACAGACAGTGAACCAGGTATAAATTATAAGATTAGTATTAAGCCTGTTCTTGTTAGGATGCAACAGTATAATTTGTAAAATGTTATAAGTTTGGAAGTGTGTACAGGTAGCATATAATTTTAATAATAATTTAATTGACGGTACTTTGTGACTGGATGGCTGTGGTCACATTGTATCTATCCCGCTCCCTTTAAATGAATGAGAGAATGTAGTACAATGTCTAGCACTGAGGAAGGTTGTTTGACCGAAACCTCTGCTTGTTGCAATAAAGACTACTGTGTTTTTTCTGATGGTGGACTTGTTTTTATATTGGGAATTACCTGTATCATTGCCAGTAGTTGTGGAGTGGATGTCACTACTTTGCCAGTGCTGTCTCTTAGGGGCACTTGCTGCTGTCTGCTTATCCTTTTACTGTATACTCTGCTCCTCATCCATGCTCCTACAGATATGATGGACCCTTCTGCTACAGCTGTTTCTGCACAGTTATGGTATGCAGACATGGGATACTCACACACACACACACACACACACACACACACACACACACACACACACACACACACACACACACACACACACGCGCATGCACACACACATGCATGCATGCACACGCGCGCGCATGCATGCACACTCGTGCACGCATGTATGCACGCACACTCATGCACACATGCACGCACGCACACACACACACACACACACACACACACACACACACACACACACACACACACACACACACACACACACACACACACTGTCTGTTTTGCTACAGGTGTTGCAGTGACTCAACAAATGCATAATGTCAGAAGAAGTATCTATTCAGTTGCCAAAAACTGCATTCCACTATGTAGTGAGTTCCTGCAAGTCCATTATTATATGCAACTTCTGTCGTGGTGTATGAGTTACAGATGGGTGTTATTAGCCACAGTTCCAGTGCACATCTGGCATCATATGCAACACAAAGCAGTGACACCATTTTAGGTGGATATCTATCTACATGCATTATAAATGTTTATACTGACCTCTGTGTGTATCTTATCAACCAGCTAGATCACTCTTTCACAACCGTTGGTATAGGCTGGACATGTGTCAAATGTGTGAATCATGGAAACTGCCTGAGTGATGCACACAATAATATATTTGTTAACTAGGATATAACACAGATCCCAAGAGACCTTTTTTCAGGTTCACCCTTGGTTTACACAGTTAAAGCAAACACTGCAGAAGTTTCCAGAAAAATGTAGACAACTCAACAAGTTTTGGAGAAGATGGTATAAGGTATACTCTGTATTGATGTAGATGGCTGTGGAATACAATGCTGTGGGCACTGGCTCCATGAGTGACCACTGACAAATGCTGCTGTCACAAACATTGTAGTGTCCTTAACACTGGCCATTCCTGGCACACAGAATAGCTGAATACAGTGGTTAATGCGTGTGACCATGGCTACCTATGAATGTTCTGTATGTACGTGAGATGTCCCTTCAATCATTTAGCAGTCATGTACTTGTCCCTGTTGTGCAACTTTTTCCCCTTTCCTACACAAACTGCAGCAAAAATGGCATCATTATTACACACCTTCCTGCATCTGCATATTGAATCCCTGTATTGGTCTGCTCACTGCTTTCCCTCCTTCGCTATTCAGTGCCATGCCTCATCCTATGTACAGGGGTCATCACGCCCTGCCCTAGGTGCATGCTGCTCAAAGTATACCCTGCACAGCAGGTCATAAAAGTATCATGCGACTGTGCTGCAGTCCCACACACCCACATACTAATTCTGAGATGATGGTATCCAGGTTATAGTAGCTCTTGTCCTGCTTAAAGTATTATGGTTTTATATGACTTAATTGTAAGTACTTTCTTCAATGCGTTTTCTTATGTAGGTGGAAGGTGCAGCTTCCTTCAAAAAAAAAAACTATCACTGCAGACTTATTCTATGTCTCCCCTTACAAAGAGTAGCCAAGCAAAAAACATTCTACTTTATTTTCTTCATCTGTGCCACCTCTTGAGTATTTCCTTCTTTTAGCTGCATTCTCCCTGTAAGTGTGACTGGATATCACCCTGTCACTTTCTTTCTTTTGCTGTGTTGCGTCTCCTCTACAGAGGGTATCTCAGGGCAGAATGTATCTTCAGTTGTGCAGATGCCAGTTGCTTAGCGTTTGCCATTACTTGCGTTTCCTGTCTGACACTAACAGAAATGGGTTCAGAGATCTCTATTTTCCTTCCTAGTTAATTTTTAGAACTTAGTATTTTCTGTTGCTCTATAATTCAGAAAGGTTTCTCATAATAGAAAGGAAACATACTGCTGTTGATTCAAAACTAAATTCTAGCCCCTTTTGCAGGTTCTATGCCAATTCCCTTTTCTTACTACTGGTTCACTCTGTTATGGTCTACCTTTTCCCACTTATGTTCTTATACTGAATGGGTGCAAAAAGTCTGTTTTCCCTCTTTCTTATTCTGTGTATGAGCCTCACAGTGTGTGACTAAAGAATATGCCTCCTCCCACTTTTTCATTTAGCTTTAAAATGGAGAAAACACTTTCATAATATTACACTAGGAGTTAAATTAAAGGTTACAACCACAATGCGCAGCAGTTTTCCCAGCACCGTTTAATTCTCTACATATATGAGGGCATCCATGACAAGAGCAGTCATCTAGCAGAGTTTGAACTTCCCGCCCCTCTAGAAATACAACACATTTCACCAATTTAGTTTAACACAATGAAAATGTTGTCGCTGTTATAGCTGTTTTCTTGTCTCGCTCCGCAGGGTCAGCTTCACTTGTAGTATGCATTTCACTTTGCATATTTCTTCTACTAACATTCTTTTGATTACCAATAGCACAGAACTTAAGAATGTGACCATATCTCCCAACAGTAAAAACAAAGTAGTCCATCACTTGATTTTTTTACAGAACATACCACATTTCTAACTAGTTTTCAAATTAGAAGCAGAAAGTTAAATTTTATATATTTTGTCCTTAACTAATGAACATTCTACTAAAGTTACTAGTTTATCAATGCTCTTGACATAGTTTTGCAATTCCTTTTTTCGTATATTCAGAACGCTTTTTTACAAAAGACTGTTGGCATTTAAATAACCTAATTGCCGCCAAAAGCGCTACATTTAAAGAAATGCCAACAGTCTTTTGTATGTTGTTCTGAAGAAGCTT